>NC_069505.1:592427962-592430462 GCF_027579735.1 Bombina bombina | reverse complement strand
ATGCATCCTCCCGAGCAGAATCCATTTTGGATGCACTCAGCAACCCAGTAAGACCCAAAATCCCATACCATGCATTTAAAATGTTTTGTGAGGAGAAGGATGAGATCGATGGGTATTTACAGGATTTTGAGAGACTGTGTGAGTTACATGATTTGGAGCAGTCCGTTTGGGTGCCGGTGCTAGCAGGCAAGCTAGCCGGTAGAGCAGCGGAAGCGTATCACGCTGTACCCAGGGAGGACAGCAAGGATTACGCTAAAGTGAAGAGAGCGATCTTGGAAAGATATGCCATTACCTCAGAGGCATACCGGCGCAAGTTTAGAGGCCTGCGCAAGCCAGAAAGAGATTCACATGCAGAGTGGGCCCACAAGCTGGATCAAGCATCTCAAGGGTGGATACAGGCCAGCCAAGCTACCACCATGGAAGAATTGCGACAACTGATGCTGTTGGAGCAATTCTTTAACGGCTTGTCCCCAGAAGCCCAAGAATGGGTGAGAGATCGAAAACCTCTCACCTTAACCGAAGCAGCCAGATTAGCAGACCAGCATTTTGATGCCAGGAGGCACCATGGACTACAGCCTAACAACGGACGGGCGAATATACAATGCCACACCTGCAAGCAGTGGGGACATATGGCACGTGAGTGCACCCAAAATCGGAGTAGACAAGCTTGGAACCAGGTCAGACAGAACCAGGCCCCAAGGGCGGCTGCTCACCATTACCAAACGGAGCCAGCCGCTGATGAGGTGTTGAGCACCCAAGCCGAGGAACCCCTGGGAATTCTGCATGAGGTGATGTCGGTCCGGGCCTCCGATAACTGGCAACATCACCGCCAGCTGGGGACCGTAGAGGGGAAGGAGGTCCAGGGACTTCGGGATTCGGGAGCTACTTTAACCCTGATAGCTCCCCATTTGGTGCCGGATACAGTACACACGGGCGGATCCGTGGCAGTACGAGGGGCAGGGGGAGCGGTATACCGATTGCCCACTGCTAGAGTGGAGTACAGACCCCCAGTCACCCCAGCAGCTGCCAGTTACCAGCCCCCGGCGCACCGCTATACCACACGGCCTCCGGCCACGAACTACCCTCAGAGAGCCCGGTTCAATTCGCGGGGCTACTCACAACCTATTCGGTGCTTTGGATGTAAGCGACTAGGGCACAAATGACCAGAGTGTCCCCTAAACGCAGCAAATCAAGCACAGTCCTGGAGAAGACCCGCCGGCGGAATCCCACATAATCCTCAGCCTGCGGCCCGCTACGTAGAGGCGCCAGAATGCTGGGGCAGCCTACATGAAGCAGACCCCGTGCAAGCTGCCCACCGGAATAACCGGCAGCGGGTTAAAGTGAATGGGAAGGAGGTCAGTGGTCTACGGGATACTGGTGCTACCATGACCTTGCTTCAAGAGAACTTGGTGTCTGAGAAACAGCACACTGGAGACACTATGGCTGTGAGGGTAGCAGGGGGCACTGTGTTCCGCCTACCTGTTGCCAGGGTACATTTGGATTGGGGAGTGGGCGCTAGACTTGTGAATGTGGGGGTCAAGAAGGACTTACCTGCTGATGTTCTCCTTGGAAATGACTTGGCCCCCCCCTTGTTTCTGCCTATGCTCCCATGGATCCCGCTGATGTTAACCCTGTGACTACCCAAGCCCACTCCCTCTGGAAAGAGACGCTTCCATGTTTGGAGTGGGGGCAGTACTGAGCCAAGTTGGAGCAGATGGCGGAGAACACCCCGTAGCTTACTTGAGCCGAAAGTTGTTGCCCCGGACATCCCCAAGCCGATCCGTTGGGATCAGACTGTGTATGCCGGCTTGGTTCTGGGGGAGCATTGTGGCAAACCTAGCCACTTCTGGACTATAACGTAAGAAAGGTTGTCTATAGGCTGTATATTGTGCTATGTAGATGTGACAGACCCTTCTGTCAGCCCTGAAGGAGTTAACTGTGTTCAGCTTTAGCCTCAGCTATTGTGCACTGTCATTAATGTTATTGATACACAGTCCATTGTTTAATCAACCTCAGAGAGCAGACCCTAGATGATAAGGAAAGCCAAGTGTGTGTCTGTGTTTAAATTGTTATCAGCTTGAGCAAGGTATTCTATTGTATCATGTAAAAGGGCGTGTTCCCTCCATTCAATGTACAACATTCTTTCAACCCCCCTTCTGGGGGGGTCAGACCTGCATAAATACTGGGCATATGAGCCTTAATAAAATTGATTCTGTTTTAAAACCTGAAAACTGGCTGGGTTGTGAATTGCTGATTCCCTATGCAGGACATTGTTCCCTGGTGTTAACCCTTGGTATCCGGTTGGTACCGTTACACCATCCACTTCTAGGCCTTTCCAGTACTTTAGATCTACCGCTCACACTGTGCCTTTCACTAGCAGTTTTCCTAGACTGTTGCACTTCATCCACCATACTCTCAGACCTCAGATCAGCACTTTGCTTTTTCACCAGTTCACTCTGGCGGGCCATCCTAATAGCCCCGTCTAACGTTAAATCAGGCT
>NC_069505.1:592242962-592420462 GCF_027579735.1 Bombina bombina | reverse complement strand
CCTTCACATCAGTGACTGCTTATCTGGCATTTCCTCCTGGATGGCCTCTCACCACCTAAAAATAAATATGTCCAAGACCGAACTACTTCTAATTCCCCCCTCTAACTCCACTTCAGTTTCCAATTTTTCTATCACTGTTGGCGGCACCACTATCTCCCCATCACCCCAAGTCCGCTGCCTCAGAGTCACGCTTGACTCAAATCTGTCGTTCATTCCCCACATCCAACTGCTCTCTTCATCCTGCCGCAACCACCTACGCAATATCTCCAAAATTTGTCCATTTCTGAGTGCTGAAACTACCAAACAGCTCATCCACTCCCTGGTAATTTCCAGACTTGATTACTATAACAACTTACTAACTGGCCTCCCTCTCTCCCGCCTCTCTCCCCTCCAATCCATCCTAAATGCATCTGCCAGGCTAATCCACCTCTCTTGACGCTCTGTTTAGGCTGCACCTCTCTGTGAGTCCCTTCACTGGCTCCCCATTCACAACAGAGTTAAATTCAAAATTCTCACCCTGACCTACAAAGCCCTCACCAATGCTGCCCCACCCTACCTGTCCTCACTCATAAACAAATATACTCCTGCCCATCCCCTAAGATCCAACAATGACCTGCTCCTTGCATCCTCTACCATCACCTCCTCTCATGCTAGACTACAGGACTTCTCTCGTGCGGCACCAACCCTCTGGAACGCACTTCCTCGAGCTGTCAGACTCTCCCCTAACCTCTCCTCCTTTAAACGTTCCCTAAAGACCTTTCTGTTTAGGGAAGCTTATCACCCGAGTTATTAACAAACTAACTTCACTTAACTAACAGCTGCCCTCTATCTCCTCACTAATATCATTCTCACCTCTGCAGTCCCCACCTCCTGTTTCCAATCCTCCTACCCATCTAGATTGTAAGTTCCCACGGGAATAGGGCCCTCAATTCCCCCTGTATTTGTCTTTTATTGTATTGTTTCTCCGTTTGTACTGTTATCCTTGTACCCATGGGCAGCGCTGCGGAATCTGTCGGCGCTTTATAAATAAATAATAATAATAATATTCGCACTAAGGTTTGCAATACGATATTTGTCTGCCCAAAGGCGCCCCCTATATTTTTATTTATGTGATTAAAAACTTTTACACACCAATATATCACTTCTTGGTACCATTATTATCCCTTTTTGTCAGGGACCATTAAAAAGTTACATAGACATTATTAGAACTGCTCATTTAAAGGGACATTGCACACTAGATTTTTCTTTGCATAAATTTTTTGCAGATGATCCATTTATCTAGCCCATCTGGGAGTATTTTTGTAACATTGTATAGTTTTGCTGATTTTTCAGACTCCTAACCAAGCCCCAAAGTTTTAGATGTATACTGATGTATGCAGACTTCGGACTGCTCCTGTTTGTATAATGGGTCTTTTCATATGCAGGGGAGGTTCTGATGTCAGCCCCTTTCAGTGAGTATCCCAGGCTTATCTCATTAAAGGGACAGTCTACACCAGAATTTTTATTGTTTAAAAAGATAGATAATCCCTTTATTACCCATTCCCCAGTTTTGCATAACAAACACATTTATATTAATATAATTTTTACTTCTGTGATTACCTTGTATCTAAGCCTCTGCAGACTGCCCCCTTATTTCAGTTCTTTTGACAGACATACAGTTTAACCATTCAGTGCTAACTCCTAAATAACTCCACAGGAGTGAGCACAATGTTATCTATATGACACACATGAACTAGTAGTGTCTAACTGTGAAAAACTTTCAAAATGCTCTGAGCTAAGAGGTGGTTTTCAACGGTTTAGAAATCAGTTTGAGGCTACCTAGGTTTAGCTTTCAACAAATAATACCAAGAGAACAAAGACAATTTGATGATAAAAGTAAATTGGAAAGTTGTTTAAAATTACATGCTCTATCTGAATCATGAAAGTTTAATTTTGACTAGACTGTCCCTTTAACAGTGTTACATTGGGAGTTTTTAAAGGTTTTACACTGGATTTTATATCCATTTATATATTACATGCAGTTAAATGAAAATTGGTGTATACTGCCCCTTTAAGAGTGCAACCAGTATCTGGTTAGATTGCAAATATACTTTAATTTTGATCTCTCTGGGCAGAATGATATACCCTTCTAAACTGGATAGTGTTTTTAGTCTCAGCGACACAGTATTCTTATGTGTAATATGTAAAATTATTATATAAGACAGTGGCCTCTATTTATCAAGGTCTGGCGGACCTGATCCAACAGTGAGGATCAGGTCCGCCAGACCTCGCTTAATACGGAGAGCAATACGCTCTCCGTATTCAGCATTGCACCAGCAGCTCAATCGGCCGCCAGCAGGGGGGATGTCAATCAACCCGTTCGTACTCGATCGGGTTGATTTCCGGTGATGTCTGTCCGCCTGTTCAGAGCAGGCAGACAAGTTATGAAACAACGGTCTTTGTGACCGCTGCTTCATAACTGCTGTTTCTGGCGAGTCTGAAGACTCGCTAGAAACACGGCCGTCAAGCTCCTTTCTGAGCTTGATAGATAGGCCCCTGTGTATACCGCTTTAAATGGAAAAATGGCAGCTCTTGCTGTCCCTATAAAATGACATCTCTTGCTCTGAATCTGCAACATGCATCATTCATGGAAAATCTCCCAGAGGTAGATAAATATATTTTATTTGTACAAACAGCTTTATATGCTTGATGATCTAGAATATCTTAGTGGAAATATCCTGTCTTTATATTCAGCACATATTTGGTTAGCTATATATATATATATATAAAAATCTAATTTTCTTCATTCTCTTGGTATCATTTGTTGAAGGAGCAGCAATGCACTACTGGTTGCTAACTGAACACATGGGTGTATATATGCAGCCACCAGTCAGCAGATAGAACCTAGGTTCTTTGCTGCTCCTGAGCTTACCTAGATAAACCTTTCAGCAAAGGATAACAAGAGAAGGAAGCAAATTAAATAATAGAAGTAAATTGGAAAGTTGTTTAAAATGTTATGCTCTGTCTGATTCATGAGCAGGAAAATAATGGATACTTTACAGATTTTACAGCAAAAACATCCAACATAAACAACTGCAATATAATGCAATGTTGCTTTACAGGAAAATTAAATGTTGAGATTAATGGACTTGAAACTCAAAATTTTTCTTTCATAATTTAGATAAATCATAAAAATGTAAACAACTTTACATCTTCTATTATCAAATGTGCTTCATTCTCCTGGTATCCTTTGTTTAAGGAGCAGCAATGCACTACAGGAAGCTAGTTAAACACACCTGGTGATCCAGTGACAAGAGGCAACTGTGCAACTACCCATCAGCAGCTAGCATTGCTGCGCCTGAGCCTATATTGATATGTTTCAACAAAGGATACCAAGAGAATGAAGCAAACTAGGTAATAGAAGTAACTTGGAAAACTGTTTAACATTGCATGATCTATCTGAATCTGAAAGTTTAACTTTGATTTTACTGTCCATTTAAAGAATCAGGTGGAGCTATTGGAGATGTTGCAGCAACTCCCGCAAACACATGCAGAGGAAACCCCCCACCCCCAAATATATTGTTTGGCACCAACACTGAGTGATGTTCTAGTTGCAGCAAATAATTAGATAATGTACAAATGTTTGTATCTCGTATTCATATATTTGCTCTCGTCTTTGTTGTATTTATTGTTAAAATGTAAAAAAAACTAATAAACTTTGTTCCCATATCGGGAAAGTCCCTTGGTTTGTGGGTATGGCATTGTATAGGTGCCAGAATAACAGGAAAGTCCCCTGGTTTGTGGGTATGGCATTGTATAGGTGCCCGACTAACGGGAAAGTCCCCTGGTTTGTGGGTATGGCATTGTATAGGTGCCCGACTAACAGGAAAGTCCCTTGGTTTGTGGGTATGGCATTGTATAGGTGCCCGACTAACAGTAAAGTCCCTTGGTTTGTGGGTATGGCATTGTATAGGTGCCCGACTAATAGGAAAGTCCCTTGGTTTGTGGGTATGGCATTGTATAGGTGCCTGACTAACAGGAAAGTCCCTTGGTTTGTGGGTATGGCATTGTATAGGTGCCCGACTAACAGGAAAGTCCCTTGGTTTGTGGGTATGGCTTGTATAGGTGCCCGACTAACAGGAAAGTCCCTTGGTTTGTGGGTATGGCATTGTATAGGTGCCCGACTAACAGGTAAATCCCTTGGTTTGTGGGTATGGCATTGTATAGGTGCCCGACTAACAGGAAAGTCCCTTGGTTTGTGGGTATGGCATTGTATAGGTGCCCGACTAACAGGAAAGTCCCTTGGTTTGTGGGTATGGCATTGTATAGGTGCCCAACTAACGGGAAAGTCCCTTGGTTTGTGGGTATGGCATTGTATAGGTGCCCGACTAATAGGAAAGTCCCTTGGTTTGTGGGTATGGCATTGTATAGGTGCCCGACTAATAGGAAAGTCCCTTGGTTTGTGGGTATGGCATTGTATAGGTGCCCGACTAACGGGAAAGTCCCTTGGTTTGTGGGTATGGCATTGTATAGGTGCCCGACTAACAGGAAAGTCCCTTGGTTTGTGGGTATGGCATTGTATAGGTGCCCGACTAACAGGAAAGTTCCTTGGTTTGTGGGTATGGCATTGTATAGGTGCCAGACTAATAGGAAAGTCCCTTGGTTTGTGGGTATGGCATTGTATAGGTGCCCGACTAACGGGAAAGTCCCTTGGTTTGTGGGTATGGCATTGTATAGGTGCCCGACTAACAGGAAAGTCCCTTGGTTTGTGGGTATGGCATTGTATAGGTGCCCGACTAATAGGAAAGTCCCTTGGTTTGTGGGTATGGCATTGTATAGGTGCCCGACTAACAGGAAAGTCCCTTGGTTTGTGGGTATGGCATTGTATATGTGCCCGACTAACAGGAAAGTCCCTTGGTTTGTGGGTATGGTATTGTATAGGTGCCCGACTAACAGGAAAGTTCCTTGGTTTGTGGGTATGGCATTGTATAGGTGCCCGACTAACAGGAAAGTCCCTTAGTTTGTGGGTATGGCATTGTATAGGTGCCCGACTAACAGAAAAGTCCCTTGGTTTGTGGGTATGGCATTGTATAGGTGCCCGACTAACGGGAAAGTCCCTTGGTTTGTGGGTATGGCATTGTATAGGTGCCCGACTAATAGGAAAGTCCCTTGGTTTGTGGGTATGGCATTGTATAGGTGCCCGACTAATAGGAAAGTCCCTTGGTTTGTGGGTATGGCATTGTATAGGTGCCCGACTAACGGGAAAGTCCCTTGGTTTGTGGGTATGGCATTGTATAGGTGCCCGACTAACAGGAAAGTCCCTTGGTTTGTGGGTATGGCATTGTATAGGTGCCCGACTAACAGGAAAGTCCCTTGGTTTGTGGGTATGGCATTGTATAGGTGCCAGACTAATAGGAAAGTCCCTTGGTTTGTGGGTATGGCATTGTATAGGTGCCCGACTAACGGGAAAGTCCCTTGGTTTGTGGGTATGGCATTGTATAGGTGCCCGACTAACAGGAAAGTCCCTTGGTTTGTGGGTATGGCATTGTATAGGTGCCCGACTAATAGGAAAGTCCCTTGGTTTGTGGGTATGGCATTGTATAGGTGCCCGACTAATGGGAAAGTCCCTTGGTTTGTGGGTATGGCATTGTATAGGTGCCCAACTAACAGGAAAGTCCCTTGGTTTGTGGGTATGGTATTGTATAGGTGCCCGACTAACAGGAAAGTCCCTTGGTTTGTGGGTATGGCATTGTATAGGTCCCCGACTAATAGGAAAGTCCCTTGGTTTGTGGGTATGGCATTGTATAGGTGCCCGACTAACAGGAAAGTCCCTTGGTTTGTGGGTATGGCATTGTATAGGTGCCCGACTAACAGGAAAGTCCCTTGGTTTGTGGGTATGGCATTGTATAGGTGCCCGACTAACGGGAAAGTCCCTTGGTTTGTGGGTATGGCATTGTATAGGTGCCCGACTAACAGGAAAGTCCCTTGGTTTGTGGGTATGGTATTGTATAGGTGCCCGACTAACAGGAAAGTCCCTTGGTTTGTGGGTATGGCATTGTATAGGTGCCTGACTAATAGGAAAGTCTCTTGGTTTGTAGGTATGGCATTGTATAGGTGCCCGACTAACAGGAAAGTCCCTTGGTTTGTGGGTATGGCATTGTATAGGTGCCCGACTAACAGGAAAGTCCCTTGGTTTGTGGGTATGGCATTGTATAGGTGCCCGACTAACAGGAAAGTACCTTGGTTTGTGGGTATGGCATTGTATAAGTGCCCGACTAATAGGAAAGTCCCTTGGTTTGTGGGTATGGCATTGTATAGGTGCCCGACTAACTGGAAAGTCCCTTGGTTTGTGGGTATGGCATTGTATAGGTGCCCGACTAACAGGAAAGTCCCTTGGTTTGTGGGTATGGCATTGTATAGGTGCCCGACTAATAGGAAAGTCCCTTGGTTTGTGGGTATGGCATTGTATAGGTGCCTGACTAACAGGAAAGTCCCTTGGTTTGTGGGTATGGCATTTTATAGGTGCCCGACTAATAGGAAAGTCCCTTGGTTTATGGGTATGGCATTGTATAGGTGCCTGACTAACAGGAAAGTCCCTTGGTTTGTGGGTATGGCATTGTATAGGTGCCTGACTAACAGGAAAGCCCCTTGGTTTGTGGGTATGGCATTGTATAGGTGCCCGACTAATAGGAAAGTCCCTTGGTTTGTGGGTATGGCATTGTATAGGTGCCCGACTAATAGGAAAGTCCCTTGGTTTGTGGGTATGGCATTGTATAGGTGCCTGACTAACAGGAAAGTCCCTTGGTTTGTGGGTATGGCATTGTATAGGTGCCCGACTAACAGGAAAGAGTAAATCTTGACCAGTAGGGGACCTAATCAAAAGAGGGGATTTGTGCAAAGTTTTCTTTGGGCCCCCCAAAGATAACTCAGTACTATGCGATAGTAATAATATCCTGTATAATGATTTTTAGGATAGATAGATAGATAGATGGTGCGAAAGATGATATAGATATATATATATATACAGTATCCCACAAAAGTGAGTACACCCCTAACATTTTTGTAAATATTTTATTATATCTTTTCATGTGGCAACACTGAAGAAATTACACTTTGCTACAATGTAAAGTAGTGAGTGTACAGCCTGGATAACAGTATAAATTTGCTGTCCCCTCAAAATAACTAAACACACAGCCATTAATGTCTAAACCATTGGCAACAAAAGTGAGTACACCCCTAAGTGGAAATATCCAAATTGGGCCCAATTAACCTTTTTCCCTCCCTGGTATCATGTGACTTGTTAGTGTTACAAGGTCTCAGGTGTGACTGGGGAGCAGGTGTGTTAAATGTGGTGTTATCGCTCTCTCACTCTCTCATATGGGTCACTGGAAGTTCAACATGGCACCTCATGGCAAAGAACTCTCTGAGGATCTGAAAAAAAGATTTTTGCTCTATATAAAGATGACCTAGGCTATAAGAAGATTGCCAAGACTCTGAAACTGAGCTGCAGCACGGTGGGCAAGACCATACAGCGGTTTCACAGGACAGGTTCCACTCAGAGCAGGCCTCGCCATGGACAACCAAAGAAGGTAAGTGCACGTGCACAGCGTCAAATCCAGAGGTTGTCTTTGGGAAATAGACGTATGAGTGCTGCCAGCATTGCTGCAGAGCTTGAAGGGGTGGAGAGGTTCAGCCTGTCAGTGCTCAGACCATACGCCGCACACTGCATCAAATTGGTCTGCATGGCTGTTGTCCCAGAAGGAAGCCTCTTCTAAAGATGATGCACAAGAAAGCCTGCAAACAGTTTGCTGAAGACAAGCAGACTAAGGACATGGGTTACTAGAACCATGTCCTGTGGTCCGATGAGACCAAGATAAACGTATTTGGTTCAGATGGTTTCAAGCGTGTGTGGCGGCAACCAGGTGAGAAGTACAAAGACAAGTGTGTCTTGCCTACAGTCAAGCATGGTGGTGGGATTGTCATGGTCTGGGTCTGCATGAGTGCTGCTGGCACTGTGGAGCTACAGTTCATTGAGGGAACCATGAATGCTAACATGTACTGTGACATACTGAAGTAGAGCATGACTCTAAACACACCTCCTAGACGACCAGTGCCTTGCTAAAAAAGCTGAGGGTAAAGGTGATGGACTGCCCAAACACGTCTCCAGACCTAAACCCTATTGAGCATCTGTGGGGCATCCTCAAATGGAAGGTGGGAGAGTGCAAGGTCTCTAACATTCACCAGCTCTGTGATGTCATGGAGGAGTGGAAGAGGACTCCAATGGCAACCTGTGAAGCTCTGGTGAACTCCATGCCCAAGAGGGTTAAGGCAGTGCTGGAAAATAATGATGGCCACACAAAATATTGACACTTTGGGCCCAATTTGGACATTTCCACTTAGGGGTGTACTCACTTTTGTTGCCAACGGTTTAGACATTAATAACTGTGTGTTGAGTTATTTTGAGGGGGCAGCAAATTTACACTGTTATACAGGCTTTACACTCACTACTTTACATTGTAGCAAAGTGACATTTCTTCAGTGTTGTCACATGAAAAGATATAATAAAATATTTACAAAAATGTGTGGGATACTGTAGATAGATAGATGATCGATAGATAGACGGTGAGATAGATGGTGAGATAGATGATATAGATAGATATATGATAGATAGATAGATTGATAGATGATAGATAGATAGATAGATAGATAGATAGATAGATAGATGGTGAGATAAATAGATGATATAGATATATATGTATATGATAGATTGATAGATAGATAGATGGTAAGATAATAGATAAAAAATATAGATAGACCTGCAAACTGCACTAATAAAAGGCTCTACTGCATTAGGTTTGTACACATTCTCCGTTTGTATAGACCGGCTGTTATGGCCCCCCCAGCAATTGGGCCCTGGCACCACCCACTGCACCTGCTGCACCAATGGTAGTTCCGCCCCTGATCTTGACCGTAATGTAGATGTTGTTTCTTTCTGTTTTCTTTTGGTCTCTGCAATGTCTTGTTCTTTGGTTATATTAGGATCAGCAAACTGGTATTACACCTTTATTCATATTGGTGCCATATTTGTTTTTCTTTTTGTTTGTCTTTTTGTTTGTCTATTTTGCTAGTTGGATTCTGAACCTCTGACTCACTATGCCATTGTTATAACAGGTAGTTGTCCCGTCGTCTGGTATCCTTGATGTATCTATTTTCAGTTACCAAATTTGAACAGGATTTTGCCTCTATTAAAGGGACACTGAACCCAAATTTTTTCTTTCATGATTCAGATAGAGCAGCAATTTTAAGCAACTTTCTAATTTACGCCTATTATCAAGCTTTCTTCATTCTCTTGCTATCTTTATTTTAAAAGCAAAAATGTAAGTTTAGAAGCTGGCCCATTCTTGGTTCACAACCTGGGTTGTGCTTTCTGATTGGTGGCTAAGTGTACCCACCAATCAGCAAGTGCTGTCCAGGGTCTGAACCAAAAATAGGCTGGCTCCTTAGCTTAGATGCCTTCTTTTTCAAATAAAGTTAGCAAGAGAACGAAGAAAAATTGATAATAAGAGTAAATTAGGAAGTTGCTTAAAATTGCTGCTCTATCTGAACCATGAAAGAAAAAAATTGGGTTTAGTATCCCTTTAATGTGCTCAATTAGGTAAACCAAGGCAAAGATAAAGTGCGAGCGTACGAATCATGTCAGCAGCACATCAATAAATGCTGACAGCGTACGCTGTCATCATTTATCATTGCACAAGCATTTCTCATGAAATGCGTGTGCAATGCGGCCCCCTGCACATTCGAGGCCAATCGGCCGCTAGTAGGGAGTGTCAATCAACCCGATCGTATCCGATCGGGCTAATTGCTATCCGCCGCCTCACAGGTGGTGGAAGAGTTAAGGAGCAGCAGTCTTATGACCGCTGCTTCTTAATTCCTGATTCCAGCAAGCCTGTGTCAGGGTTTTTTTTCCCTGTTTTGTTTGCCATGTGCTGCTGGCAGCCATTTTACTCACCTCTCTTCCTGACTATGGTGCTTTGTGGGGGGTGCTGCTCATTTCCTGCACTTCCTTTTATGGCCAGACTGGTGTGCGTCATCCGTGTGAGACAGGATGCAGTCTCAGAATTGTGATGTCATCACTTATTATTTAAAGGGCCTCTGTTCAGTATGCTTTACCTTTGTGTTGTCTCAGACCTGTTTGTGAGAGTTCCTGTGTATTACCTGGCTGCCTGACGTCCTTCCTGGTTCCTGATCCCTGGCTTGTTCCTGACTCTGCTGTTTTCCTTGTTCCTGACTCAGCTCGTCTGACTACCAGCTCTGGTTTTGACTCCTGGCTTGTTATTTGACTTGTGGACTTTTTATTATTTTTTGCTATTAATAAAGGTGTGATTATTTTTGCACTTGTCGTCTCAGTCTGATTCCTGGCACCCTGACAGCCTGAAGCGTGTAATAAGCTGGTTGACAGCTTAATAAATCGGCCCCAAAATCTCTCCGTAGCTTGAATTTTGAGGAGCATTTTTTCCTGCATGTTACCCCTGTGGCACCTGAAGCATCTGGATTATTTCTTTATAATATGACTTTATTCAATTCCTACATATACAGTTACATTATACATTATTACAATAAATACATCATTTAAATAAAAAATATAATTTAATATACTGATACAGAAAAAATTGAGGACCATTTTGCTTGGAAAGCTTGCAATCTACATGGATACCTTCCTAGTTTTGTTTATTGGGAAATAAAGAAACAATTACAAGTATTAAATAATATAAATCAAACAATAATAAAAATGTTAACAAAGAAATACCAGGGTTGTAGCAACAAAGTATCTGTCCATGAGTTGAAGCCTCAGTCTAAGACGTCAAATGTGCCAGAGAATGGCATTGCCAGTGGTAGTCCATAAATGTGTGTGGTATATGAAGCCCATTCAAACATAAGGTAAATGATAAAATATACAGACGTAACCAAAGCAAGTATAACAGACACGGAAAGTGAAGCATAATAATAATACGTATAAAAACATATATAGGTAGTAGGAGAATACTGGCTATAGCGGAAAGATAAAAGTTCCTCTATAAAAGTAGAACTTCAAGAGTCTAATGCCAGAGTTCCAGATAGAGAAGCCACCGCGTTCAAAAGATCTGCAGCCTGACAGATCTCCAATGTTGAGTCATAGGGGCCATACTTATCAAGCTCCGAATGAAGACCGCTGCTCCATAACTCTGTCCGTCTGCTCTGAGCAGGCGGACAGACATCGCCGGAAATCAACCCGATCGAGTACGATCGGGTTGATTGACAGCCCCTGCTGGCGGCCGATTGGCCACAAGTCTGCAGGGGGCGGCGTTGCACCAGCAGCTCACAAGAGCGTATTGCTTGCCGTATTCAGCGAGGTCTGGCGGACCTGATCCGCAGTGTCGGATCAGGTCCGACAGACCTTGATAAATATGGGCCAGAGATCTCTAATCATATTTACATTTATTATCATGTTTCCTTGTTTCTGTTGGTATCCTTCAAACAAAATGTATCAGACTTCACCATTTCTAAATAACGTCCTGCAGTTCATAAATGGTTTGCCGTTATTCAGGTTGCATGAAACCAATTCAGAGAACTGTACTTGCCATGTGAGTCTCTATAACATTCAGGGCTAGATTACAAGTGGCATAGTATTTAGAGCTTTCGTTCGAGCATTAACACCGGCAGAAGTAATTTTTTTGCACACGTGGGTTAGCGCACAACACCCAACACGTGCTAACTAAAGGACTTTAGATATCACGACCACGCTAAATTTTTCTCCCCCTAGACTTAAATGGAGAGCGCAGTAGAAAAAAACTTAACACTTACCATTTGCGCGCTAAACCGTCAGAAGTTATTAAAATTTCAAATTCCAATGTTCTTCACATACAGGACAATCTTATTTTTAATATATATATATATATATATATATATATACACACCTATATATCTACTCCTATAGAGATATAGGTATAGATATATATTTTACATTAACACTATCACACACATGCATATATATCTATACCATAATTGCGTTTTTGTAACGCGTCCGTCGCCAGTTGCGCACGCATCCTCAAAGGAATGTTGGCTGCGCGAGGCAGCCAAAAGAATCCACCTGGTGGATTCTGAATATGGATTCTTTCAGTACCCTGCCATTTTCGGAATCCACCTGGATGCAGCGTAGACAAACCCGAATCCTTAAAAAAAAAAACATGCAACCGCCCGCACGAAATAACTAAAAAACACGTAACCGCCTGCAAGAAATAATAATAAAAACATGTAACCGCCGACACTAAGTATAACAAAAAAAACCCTAACCTCCCGCACGAAGTATTAGCAAACACCTAAACCGTCAACCCCCACATCGTTAAATAATAAAGTTATTAACCCCATATCTGCAAATAACACAATTAAAATATTAACCCCTAAACTGCCAACCCCTCACATCGCAATAAACCTATTTAACCTATTAACTCTTAAACCGCCACCCCCCCACATCTCAATAACCCTAATTAACATATTAACCCCTATACCGCCAGCCCCCCACAATGCAAATAACTAATTTAATTACTAAGCCCCCTTACCTAACAACCCCTAAATTAACCCCAATTACTACTAAATTACAATTAAAATTTAAAAAAAACCTAACATTAAATTACAAAAAATAAAAAAAGTCTAACATTACAGAAAAAAATAAACAAAATTATCAAAAAAAAATTAAATATATACCTAATCCCTAATCTAAACTACCAATAGCCCTTAAAAGGGCCTTTTGTAGAGCTTTGCCTAAAGTTAAACAGTTCTTTTACCTCTAAAAAATACTGTCCCCCCTAACAGTAAACCCTCCACCCACCTAACCCCCAAAATAAAGAAAACTTAACACTAAAAAAACTAAATTACCCTTTGCCCCTAAAGGGGCATTTGTATGGGCATTGCCCAAAAAATTGCCCTTAAAAGGGCAATCAGCTCTTTTTCAAGCCCAAAAAAACCCTAATCTAAAAAACCCCCCACCCCAAATATGAAAATAGAAAAGCCTAAACCTAAGCCCCAAATAGGTACTTACTGTTCCTGAAGTCCGGCGGAGAAGGTCTTCTGCCAGACGGATCCATCATCTTCTATTTTCATCCGGAGTGAAGGCGGCTTGGAACCGAAGTGCGGAGCTGTGTTCCCGATGCCTGGATCCTCAGTGGCGATCCTCGGCGGCGTGGAGTCTCCTCTTCATGCGATTGTCTGTCACACACTGAAGATTGAATGCAAGGTACCCCATATTTATTGGGGTACGATGCATTCCTATTGGCTGAAATTTTGAAATCAGCCAATAGGATGAGAGCTACTGAAATCTTATTAGCCTCCCAAATTGTTTGGGGTACCTTGCATTCAATCTTCAGTCTACGACGGACATCAAAGGAAGTGGAGCCTCCATGCTGCAGAGGAACGCCGCCGAGGAATGCCGCCATTGAGGACTGCCGCTGAGGATCAAGGCATCGGGAAAACAGCTCTGTACCTCCGCTCCGTGCAGCCTTTACTCTGGATGAAGATAGAAGATGATAGATCCGCCTGGAAGAAGACCTTCTCCACTGGACTTCAGGAACAGTGAGTGCCTATTTGGGGCTTAGGCTAATGCTTTTTTATTTTTATTTTTGGGTTGTTTTTTTTAGATTAGGTTTTTTTTTCTAGCTTGAAAAAAAAGCTGATTGCCCTTTAAGGGCAGTAAAGGGCCATTTAAGGGCAGTAAAAGAGCTGAATGCCCTTTTAAGGGTAATGCCCATACAAATGCCCCTTTAGGGGCAATGGGTAGTTTAGGGTTTTTTAGTGTTAGGTTTTTTTTTTTTTGTTTTTTTTTTACTGTTAGGGGGGACTTAATATTTTTTAGAGGTAAAAGAGCTGTTTAATTTAGGGCAATGCCCTACAAAAAGCCCTTTTAAGGGCTATTGGTAATTTAGATTAGGGGGTGTTTTTTTTTTTTTTTTTTTATAAGGGTATTAGTTTAGGTTTACATTTTTTATTTTTTGTAACTTAAGCTTGGGGGTTTGTATTTTTTAAACATAGACTGCCCTCTGGGCAGGCTTATCTTCTAGTTTAATCATAAAAAAAATGTAAAACAAATCTATGTGAAGAACATTGGAATGTAAAATATGTGTAACAGACTTCGGGTGGAGCACTTTAGGTCTAACATGGTGCCGAATTAGCCCACATGAGGAATAAGTTATCTTAAGGCCTCGGGGCCGATTTATCAAGCTCCATATGGAGCTTGATGCCCCTGTTTCCACGCGAGCCTTTAGGTTTGCCAGAAACAGAAGTTATGAAGCACCGGTATAAAGACCACTGCTCCATACCTGTCCGTCTGCTCTGAGGCCGGGGACAGAAATCAACCCGATTGAATACGATCGGGTTGATTAACACCCCCTGCTAGCGGCTGATTGGCCGCGAATCTGCAGGGGGCAGCATTGCACCAGCAGTTCACAAGAACTGCTGGTGCAATGATAAATGCGGACAGCGTATGCTGTCCGCATTTATCGATGTACAGCGGGCATGATACGCTACATTGTATCATGTCCGCTCGTACATTGATAAATCTACCCCATGGTATGTAAAATAGTAAATATAAAATTTTACAAATATTATTAATAATAATAATAATAATAATAATAATAATAATAATAAAACCTGACAGGAGTACACTAATTCTTTATTTGCACTAACCCAACGTGAGTTATCTTAATGTGCGTTATGTATTTATTAAATAAAAAATATAGAATATAGTATATATATATACTGTATATAAAACACGGAAGGGAACTGCACTCCAAGACCGGCCCAGGTACCCATCCAGTGACTCATCAACATCCCAGCCCTGGGTGCTAAATAGCACTCGCAGTTAACCCCCAGTCCGGAATGGGTATATATATAATTACAAACTTTGTTTAATATCCTGTGACTGGATATTAAAGTGAAGGTAAACTTTGATGAATGAAAGCCTGTTTTTTTACAAATACTATTCAAAACAGGGGCACTTTCATTTATCAAAGTTTAGAAAGCAGCCGTTTTAATTAAAAACTTACCTTTGTTTTTTTTCACAGCCAGAGCAGCTTCCCCCACGCAGAGATCCTCTCTTCACACGTCAGCAATGACTAATACAGCTTCCTCCAATCAAGGCTTTCCCCCCCCACGGTAGTCATTGCCTGAGGCCATGCTGGATTAGTAATTGATGACGTTTGAAGAGAGGATCTCCGGGTGGGGGAAGCTGCTCTGGCTGTGAGAAGAACAAAGGTAAGTTTTTAATCAAAACGGCTGCTTTCTAAACTTTGATGAATGAAAGTGCCCCTGATTTTAATAGTATTTTAAACAAAGTTTGTAATTGTGGAATACCGGCGAGTGCCTGTCTGTTTTTTGAAGTCTGTATTTCTATACAGTGCACCCTGGATGCTAATATATTGGAGTGAGAGCTGATTCTTATACAGGATTTATATATATATATATATATATATATATATATATATATATATATATATATATATATATACACATATTACAGTATGTATAATTATTAATAATTATTATTAAAAAAAATTAAAATGTTATATTAAATATTTACATAACGCACCTAAGATAACTAATTTTTAATTTGCGCTAACCCAACCCCGCGTTAGACCATATTTTACATTACAATGTTCTTCACATAGAAAAAATTTAATTTTTATTTTATATACTGTATATATATATATATGTGTATGTATATATATATATATATATATATATATATATATACATACGTATATATATATATATATATATATATATATATATATATATATATATATATATATATATATAATGTAAAATATATATATCTATACCTATATATGTATATGAATAGATATAGTTATAGATAGGAATATTTATTTAAAATAAAATAAAAATATTTTCCTGTAAGTGAAGAAGATTAGAATGTGAAATATTTTCAGTAAATACACAGTAAAACACATTATTAAATATTTTTATAGAATTATTATTTAGACACATATTTATTTTATGGCCTATTGTAGTCAAATACATGGCCATATACCATAAACCTTGGAACCCTTATAAATATTTTGTATTAATATTCATATGACTAATTTGTAACAGATAGTGCTTACTCTAATGTATTTATATTGTGTTTGGTGCAACTTTTATTTTAGACCTAACCCTTTACGCAAGGTCTTCAGTCTCTCTAACTCAATGTGCGTTAAATTCGATTGTGCTCAAGCGAATGCATTTACTTTCACCCTGTAATCAACCTCATACATTGTTGCAAATATCTGTCATATAAGGCTCAAAACACATGCCCGTTTCTACTTAGGTATTCTTTCATGTAAAAGAGTTACATTTCAACAAAGGAGACCAAGTGAAAGTAAATTTAACAACACTTCAGGGCATATTTATCAAGCTCTGTATGGAGCTTGACTCCCCTGTGTTTCGGGCGAGCCTTCAGGCTCGCTGGAAAAAGAAGTTATGAAGACCGCTGCTCCATAATCTGTCCGCCTGCTCTGAGGCAGCGGACAGACTTTGCCAGAAATCAACCCGATCTCATACGATCGGGTTGATTGACACCCTCTGCTAGCGGCCGATTGGCCTCGAATCTGCAGGGGGCGACATTGCACCAGCAGTTTACAGCGTATGATGTCGGCATTTATCAATGTGCAGCCGACATGATCCGCAATATCGGATCATGTCTGCTCGCACAATGATAATTCAGCCCCTATATCTGAATTGGAATTCTGTGTCCTTATCCAATAAGTTTACTCAGTGCATTTCTAATCTCTTGACTCCTCAAGCCATATATTATAGGGTTTAACAGAGGCGTTACCACAGTATAGAGAAGGGAGAGGAACTTATCGGTATCTATAGAGTTTTTACTGGATGGTATTGTGTATATGGCTAATACTGTCCCATAGTATACACATACAACTGTCAAGTGGGAACTACAGGTGGAAAAAACTTTTTGTCTGCCACTGGTGGAAGGAATTTTAAGGACAGTGATGAGAATGTAAACGTAAGACAGAATGATGAGGATGGGCGGAAGAATTAACACAAAGACACTGGCCAGGAAAATTTCCAGTTTCACAAATGATATATCTGAACAAGAAATCTCTAATAGAGGTACCAAATCACAGAAGAAATGATTAATGGTATTAGTACCACAGAACTCCAAGCAACTTATCATTATAGTTGACATGACTGGTACCAGAAAACCAAAGAACCAAGAAAATAATCCAAGTTGTAGACAGAGTTTAAATTCCATTATTGCTGTATAACGTAACGGGTTACAAATAGCGAGATAACGGTCATAAGACATAGCCGTGAGAAGAAAACAACCAGCACAACTCGAGGAACCATGAATATGCAACTGAAAAAGGCAAGGAACAAACGATATTGTCCCACCATCTTGCCATGTAACACGGAGCATGTTGGGTATGATATTGGTTGTCACTATAGTGTCAGATACGTAGAGGTTGCTTAGAAAGAAGTACATGGGAGATTTGAGATAAGGACTTAGTAAAACTAATGTAATGATCAGAAGATTACCCACCACTGTTGCGATGTAAACAGAAAGGGTGAGGAAGAAAATCCAAAACTTGTAGGCGCGATATCTTGCAAATCCCAAAAGTAGGAATTTGGTTACTGTTGTTTGGTTGTTCCCAAGCATTGTCTGTTTTTAAAAATAAGAAGAATTAAAGATTATAAGTAAGAAAACAATTTTATGTAATCAAAAAAAGGGCAAGTTGGTTCTGTCGGCTTAGATGTCACTTTTAGATGGAACACATCAGAACAATGAAGTCAGTTTTCAGGCTTTTGCCATTTTAAATTTTATACTTTAAAAAGACATATTTTTACTTTATTGTTCCTTTGGGTGCAGCTTCCTCTACCATAGATTAAAATTTAAATGTAATGAACGTTTGTCATTTTTCATCCACATTTGGGGTCCAAATCTCTAAAGTCCCTCAAAGAAATTTGCAGGGTTTTGGATATAAAGGATATAATTACATTACAAAATTTGTGTGCCTATATTGGAGAGTTTTTGATAGTTGGACCCTTAGTACATTACAATGTATATTACTCAGATTTTGCAATGGTTGATAAGGTTCTTAACTATAAATATAGCATTTGGGTTGAGATAAAGAGTCTTTGATTTTGTAGTTGGGTTTGTCCAGTACCTGGTGTTGGGTCCAAAGGAGAAGTATTTTCAGCTTCCAATAACAATTCACAAACTAGGCTCATCCGATATACCTGTATGTTAAAAACAGTATCATACTTTAATGCCATTGAGTTAAATGAGAAAAATCAAAATCAGCACAGCCAGTCAGTTAATTAAATCCCCACAAAAATTATTTTGTGTTTCAAATATAGGGGCCGAATTATCAAGCTCCGAAACAGCAGTTGTCTTAAGACCGATGCTCTGAGGCTGCGGACATCAATCCACCCGATCCTATATGATCGGGCTGATTGACACCTCCTGCTAGTGGCCAATTGGCCGCAAATCTGCAGGGAGTGGCATTGCACAAGCAGTTCTGGTGAACTGCTTGTGCAATGTTAAACAGCGTATCATGTCGGACAGACATTGATAAATCGGCCCCATAGTATACAATTTAAAACATTTGTTTAATTTAATTCTATAATCTAATTTGCTTTGTTCTCTTGGTATCTTTTGTTGAAAAGCATACCTAGGTAGGCTCAGGAGCTGGGAGATAGCTACTGTTTGGTGGCCGCACATGTATGCCTCTTGTCATTGGCTTAATGATTGTGTTCAGCTAGCTCCCAGTAGTGCATTGCTGCTACTTCAATAAAGGTTACCAAGATAATGAAACAAAATGTATGCTCTATCTGAATCATGAAAGAAAAATTTGGGGTTTCATGTCCCCTTAATAATTATGTATTTTATGTATGTTTCATGTGTGCGTGGAGGTAATGTAGGTCATTCCTGTACTACATCATACCCTGCATTGTATCATTTGGACTACAAGTGTTGGGAAGATTGAACCCTGGTGACCCTGTATTATGTGACTCAGACTTAGGGCCCAAAGAACAAAACTTTGAAGGCAAGACGGGAAAAAGAATGCCGACACTTGCAGGGGCAGCCCTCATGGAATTATCTAAAAAAAGGGGCTGTCCCTGCGAGTGGTGAGATGTCGCTCATAGAATATAATGGAGCTCACTGGAAAGAGAAACTTTGTCAGGGAGAGTAGGCGGTGCACTTTAACAATTTAATCCTGCACCTAATACAAAATCAGATTATGTGGCTTTTTAGCAAACAGTGCCTTACGCCTCTGTTTTTGTATGCATGTGTTTTTCATTTAGGATAATAAGCGTTTTACGTATTTTGACACAATCTCGCCACTTTTAAGTTTGCGAGAAAAATCAGCGAGAACTGCAGGGGAAAATGTTTAGATAATACACCAGACCTGGAGGAGAAATGTCAGCTACACCCATGGAAAATCCCTGTCCAGCAGTGGTGGGGAAACTCATTTTACAATAAGGAAAACAATACGTTTTAAATTTTGGATTACAAATACAAATTTCACATCGTTTTTTTGCATGCACTGTGTGCTTGTATTACAATTTCTACAGTGCACCTTAAATATTATTTTTCCTGCATAATTTCAATTACATATTTAAATTTTTCTATTAAATATTATTTTTTCCTGCACAATTACAATTTTTAATGTGAGTAAACAATACAATTTTGTACTTTGTATTTTTATTTTATTATTTTATTTATTCTATTTATATTTTTTATATTTTGTATACATCACCATCGCATGCTTAAAAGCAGTGAACTCCCCTTTGTAAGATACACTGATCTCAAGGTAAAAACCATCAGGCCCATAGTGTAGTATGTGCACTGCATATGATGGTGCAGAGATGGGCTCCTGTACTGCACAGTGTTGGGTATATCAGACCCTGTATTGGAACATCATGCTCTGTACTGTGCATAGCAGAGGGATTCAGACCATGTATTTTATAATTTGGGGAAAGGGGATCTCATACTCACTGCTGAGCAACATAAAAGGGACCAGTTCTTACATGGTCGCGTATTAGTGAGATTAGACCATGTATTGTTACAGTATTTTTATCCTTTATAGTGCAGCTAAAGGTGTTGTATGAGAGTGTGTGTGGTGTTTATTGTATGACAGTGTATGTCGTGTGTGTTGTATGAGAGTGTGTGTAGTATTAGAATGGTATTATAGTGTGTGTGTGTATTGTATGAGATGTTTGCGTGGAGTGTGTTGTATGAGAGTGTTTGTGATATTAGAGTGTGTGTATGTTGTATAAGAGTGTGTGTGGTGTTTGTTGTTTGAGAGTCTATGTGGTGTGAGTTGTATGAGAGTGTATATGGTGTGAGTTGTTTAAGAGTGTGTGTGTGGTGTTTTTTGTATGAGTGTGTGTGGTGTTTGTTGTTTGAGAGTCTATGTGGTTGTGTTGTATGAGAGTGTATGTGGTGTGAGTTGTATGAGAGTCTATGTGGTGTGAGTTGTATGAGAGTGTATGTGATGTGAGTTGTTTAAGAGTGTGTGTGGTGTTTGTTGTATGAGTGTGAGTGGTGTTTGTTGTTTGAGAGTCTATGTGTGCGTTGTATTAGAGTGTATGTGGTGTGAGTTGTATGAGAGTGTGTGTGGTGTGAGTTGTATGAGAGTGTGTGTGTTGTGAGTTGTATGAGAGTGTGTGTGTTGTGAGTTGTATGAGAGTGTTTGTGTTGTGAGTTGTATGAGAGTATATGTGGTGTTTGTTGTTTGAGAGTTTATGTGGTGTGAGTTGTATGAGAGTATGTGTGTGTGTTGTGAGTTGTATGAGAGTGTTTGTGTTGTGAGTTATATGAGAGTTTATGTGGTGTGAGTTGTATGAGAGTATGTATGTGTATGTGCATTATTAACTTTTACAACACGTTCAAGTTTGACCACAATCAGGAATAAAATACGCACACATTTTAAACACTTTGCCAAAAATTGCAGCTGTCTTGTATATTACTTCAGGAATGTTCAGACCAGGCATACAGATAGTGTTGTGAAGGTCTGTGGTATTATGCCACTGGGTCTTGGGATTTTTGTTTTTTAAAGAACCCTGAATTAGAGTGTGTCATTTTTTCATTAAAGTATCCCTAATAAAGAGTTTAAACCATTTACTGAGATAATATTTATTTACAACTAATAAAAATGAACAGCATTTTACAGTTTACATACCGTAAGCCTGGTAAATAGGAATCTACTTACAGAGAAGGCTTTTAGAAATATGTCCCGATTAAAATAATTTGTTATATATTCTTCATCCTTGATTTGAGGCCTTTGTGAAGATTTCTCTCAGCAAAGACATAACATGAAAAGTAACAATTTTTATGGACATTTTATACTTCCAATAAGGAGAGATATGTCTCCCTGGAATGTAGAAAATGATTAGGGAATATGGACTCTATAAGGAAAACAAACTAATTGGAAAAACAAAGAAAATGTAAAGGGAATTAATTGCACAATCTAATTAACACGTTATAAGCTATGGGATATGTGTTTGCCGTGTTAAAGGGAAGTCAGAAGTTAAGGAGACATAAAACCAACACTGTTCCTTTTTAATTCAGATAGAGCATATCATTTTTTTTAACAACTTTCTAGTTTACGTTAATTATTAAATTAAGGCCTTGATCACAATCTATTGGCTGAGGCCTTTTTGGTTATTTACTTTTCGATTCAGCATGATCACAATAGGGTGTTTTCGCCTCTTTGCCGTACCCGTAAATGGGCCAGATTACAAGTGGCACGCTAAATAATGTTTTTGTTTGCACGCTAACTGTGCTGAGAGTAATCATTTATCGCAGGCGGGTTAGCGCTGGTATTACAAGTTGCAAATAATTAAAAAGTTAACGCGTGAGCGAAAGTCCCATGCCTGGTAACTTTAGAACTTTGGATGCCGTGTCACTGCGCTAACTCCTTCTCCTCACAGATTTCTATAGATGTTTCAACTTGTATTATGATCGTTAATGTCATAGAGATATTGCTTAATATTGATAGGCTGTGATCGAGACTTTACCTGTACAATCCCCCGAGAGTCTCCATAATATTCAGTTATTGAAATGCAAAGATCAATTAGATACAAGTTTTTAATTACACATAAACCACCCACATTTTCTTTCATGTTTTAGGTAGAACATACACTTTTGATTTAAATATTTTTTTATTGAGGTTATGCAGGCAAATACAACAGATATAGATTACCATAATACAGAGATAACAGTAGTTTTTTTTTAACAATAGTGAATAATACACATTAAAGTAACATAAGGAATTATAATAGGCAGATATGTAGAACCTCTATTTTTTATTATTATACTCGTAGATTGTTTCCTCATTTATCATACACGGTTACTCTTGGGCCTGATAAAGCTTATGTACACTAGAGGAAAATGTTAAAGTAAAACAGGGATTGGGGAAAATCAGCAGGCAAAAGCTTCTTTAAGTGAGGGAAGGGATATTTGGCATATAAATTATTGGCTGACAAAAATGCAGATAGTATAGGTATGCCAAGGAACATTTGCTAGACCTGTAAATAGTATAAGCTCGTTGAAGCTGCTAAGAGTATCAAAAATCCAAATTACTTTGTTTCAATTGACTACTATCCATTGTCCATAAGTGTTCCCTTTTCTTTTTCTTTTTCTCCCCTGTTATTTCAAAATAAGAGGGATTAGCATATGTCATAATAGGGAAAACATACATTAACAGGGAGGAAATCTATATTACCATATAATCCCTGATGTATAGATATCTTCAAAAACATACATAAACAGGGCGTACACAGGAGGAAATCTATATTACCATATAATCCTTGATGTATAGATAACTTCAAAAACATAGGAACCTTAGATACCACTATAGTTATAAATGAAGTATATAGTAGACCTATAGAACACAAATGAATACTTGGGTTAACATACTAGTAATATGGTTATCTCTAGATTGTGTGCTGTATAAAGAAATAATAGTATGAATGGTCAAATATATGATAAGTACCAAGAGTATGCTGCCTGAATAGGAATCACCTTATACCATTAAGAATAGGAGGATGTATATGCTAGGGACTGATACCTGTTGAATATATATATTTTTATGTAAAAACTGCTACAAAGGTAACATCTATGATGAACATCAAGTAGAAGCAACATTACATAGATAGACCTCCCAGGAGTGTTATTGTCTCAGGGCTATATAAAATATTAAATGTAGCAAACAGGGTTATTAAAAGAGGTAGCTGCGTAGTTCAAAGCATTATAAAGATCAAATATGGTTCCAGATCATGGCTTGTGACAGACATTTACAGATAGCTGGGTTCCTGAATGAAATAAAGCTTGCTGGACATCCCTTACAAACAAGACTGTCACCTAGCACCAATAGCTATCCAACCCCATGAGCATAAGAGATTTGTTGACAGAATGGTATTACAGGCCGATACAAAATAAGGCATAGTAGTACTACTCATACAGGATAGAGTAAATACCACAATCTGACTGTTGATATATAAATATCTTCAAATATAAATAGCTTAGATAAATATTCACACAATTATGAGCAAAGCATAACATATCCAGCAAATCTGCAAAGTTTAACACATATCAATATACAGGAAGATCCGTTGGTAGTATAATTATCTCTGAACAATGTGCTGTATGAAGGAGAACAGAAGCAGTCAGAAATATGGTATATAAATATTAAGAATGGTAAACACTTGTAATATATATGTCAGTAAATATGACTTTCTGGATTGCTCACTAAACTAAGTTTGAGCTTCTGTACCATGTAGAGCTATTGGGAATAAAATGTACTAAGTTATTAAGGAAGTTTAGTGGGGGTCTCTAAATTTAAGTCTCCTATTAACTTTTAGAATAAGAGGCGGCATACGTTAAGGCCTAATGGTTGGTAAGTGGATTTCTATTGAAGTAAAACTATTATGATAACCGTATTGTTGTCTCAGGATCATTTAGATAACTAAAGTAAATAAACAATGTTATTATACAAGGTAACTTCATAACTCAAATCATTATGTGGAATGTCAAGGAGTCCTGAGTATGTCTTGTGATAGGCAAATATGGTTAGTTGAAGTAATGAATGTGGATTGTAGGGCTTTTGTAGGGCTTTTTACTTCTAGATGAGATAGTCACCCAATTCCAACGGCCATGTATTCCCATTGACAAAGACCGTTCACCACTGACTTGACCATCCTCAAGGATAATTTGCTTACGGATGTGTCCTGGAAGTTTACTCTCTGAAATCTACAAATCTCTTTACTCAGATTGATACTTTTCGGTAGATCGCTGCAGAATGGCGTATCGTCTCCTAAAATCGCAACTAGTTTCCAATGTCGAATCAGCATCCTGGACACGCATGCTATTCAAGACCTTGTGAAGTGAACAATTATCCTTACTTTGCACAACTATGTGAAGTGAACAATTATCTTGACCAATTATCTTCCGATCCTCCACCACCTCTAGCATCGAGGGTTCGGCCGCATCCCCCCGATCAGTATCCACATGTAAATGAAGGGAATCCTTCCCAGCACTTGATAAGTTAGGTACATACTTGAATGCAGAGGCGATCTGATCACAAGGCAAAGGTGGGTGCAAACTTTGAGCCGATGGTGTAGTGATGATCTCCACTGCTTGTTCTGAGGTATTATGTTGTGCAGTAATAGCTCTCACAGTGTACGACAGATGTTGAATGTGCTTTCCATTTTGAGTTTGAACTTCTTTAAGCAGGCAAGGATAGCTAGAGAGACTTCCTCCTGGTTCACTTCCATTTCAGTACTGTATAATTTGGGCTCTTTTAGCAGAGTATGCAGGGTCTAGCAAACTGTTTCATAACCCAGTTTCTTGGGGAGTTATCTTATAGTGGTCTAGGCCTTTGGTGGTGTGTCTCACTGATGAAATAAATGTCTGATTCGTGAGATGGTGGCACTTAACACATGGGTTCACTGAAGGACCTAGATCCTTAGCTCTAGTACCAGACTGACTCTTCAGCTCCTTAAGAGTTCTTATACAATATTAGGGTAGTTCAAGTGAATATTGGATCTTAAATTATGTAATTATCCCCCAATATTAGTTCTAATAGTAGGAAGCTCCTTAAGAACATGTCTGGTTGCTTCAGAAGTTGACTCCGCCCCAGAACATACACTTTTAACCCCTTAATGACCACAATGTACCCTGTATGTCACTGGTTGTTAAGGGTTTTTTCAGGACATAATAGCACAAGTCTAGCAAGAACACGCTATTAATGCACTCCCTCCAGCAGGCTTTGTGGAATAGAGCAGTCTCAACGCTGGTGGCAAGACCGCGCTATAAAACAATCAAGTCCCAAAAAAAGGCCAGCGACATACAGGGTACGTCACTGGTACTTAAGGGGTTAAACAACTTTCCAGTTTACTTTTACTATCAAATATACTTAATTATCTTTGTATCCTTTGTTAAAGAGGCAGCGATGCACTACTGAGAGCTAGCTGAGCACATCTAGTGGGCCAATGACAAGAAACTTATATGTGCAGCCATTAAACCCAGGGGCTGATTTTCAGACTCATAACCAAGCCCCACAGTGCCAGATGTATACTGATATCTACAGATTCCTGCAGTTCTTGTTTGTGTTATCTGTCTCTTCATATGCAGGGAGAGGGAGTGTCGGCCCTTCTTGTTTTGCCAGTCCCTTTCACTGGGTGTTCCAGCCTAACCTTATCAACTGTGCTAAACTCCAAGCTTCTTAGTAAGTTTTTAAAAGATTTTATACTTTAAGGGCAATGGGTAGCTTAGGTTTTTGTCATGTAAAAGGTGAGATATCATTGGAAGCTATGTGCAAATATATATATATATTGAAATAAATATCATATATGAAGCTAATTGTATCAAGTTATTACTGTAAATTACAATGCACACACTGCCTGCTGTGACCCCCCTCTTATTCGGAAACACAGATGTGTAGAACAAAGAAAGATACACATAACAAGCCAGGATGCCTCCTGGGGTGGAAGAGACAAAATTCTGCACTGTTTTCAGATAAGCTAGCAGAATCCTAAAATGTTGTAAGCTAACAGATGCATGTGATAATTAAAACAATGGCTCACTGGACTCCCTTTGAACACTGAATTCACATTATGATGGCTAGCAGAAACACGTCTATATTATAACTTTGAAATTAATTTTAAAGTACAACTTATGTCTAATTTTCAGTTAAGGTATACCTCAGTATTGTATAAAAATATATATTTGTGGATCTGAGAAGAAATGCCTGTCAATAACATATTAGATAAGTATTTGCTGAATTTAATAAGTAGCTATGTAGTCAATTAAAAATGTTTAACCAGTTTATTTCAAGATAAATACATTTTTCTTTGTTTTCCAGAAATCTAATGAACATTTCAGGGAATAACCTGATGTGAAGATGAGGTTTCCAAATAAGATACTATAAGTTAATATATAAATGCATCATAGATTTTAAGCCCATGTCTTAAACGCTGTTGAGACATATTAATAAATAACTATAATTCTCATGTATGTCTATGATATAAGATGTGACTAGGAAATGGAATATGTACCAGTATATCAAATGAACTGATATACAAGATAAGTCAGATAAACATATATATCTTATTGATTTATACTGCTAGTCCTTCATAAAAATACAACTTTAAAGGCATCTTCTAAAACATTATAAGAAGTATACAACATTTATAATAACTGGGAAATATAACTTTAAATACATCTCTTAAAATATTATAAGTAGAATTGTATGGAAGTATACATCAGATAGGTATATCGTATAGATTTAAGGTTATGCATAGACCTGATATCTGAATGTATAGGAAGTCTATATATATATATATATATATATATATATATATATATATATATATATATATATATTTGTAGAGATATTATAAGTGGAATATACTCATATTTAGTCTTGAAATACTCAGAGTAAATGGTACCATATGATCACATATACAGTATGTAGAACATATTACTTATTAATGCTGGAAATTATAGGTGTGTTTAATGAACATATTGAGATATATCAATTAAACTGTAGCAGTATTTTATAGTAAAACTGTTTTTCTGTGTCTGCTGCTCCCTAAACTTTAACGGGTAAAACTTTTCAATCAACACACACTCAAAGGGTGTTTACTATTGATGCATGCACAAATTGTCGCAGCACATATGTAGTGTACCTTGTGACTTGCCAAGAATGTTTAAAACAGTACGTTGGTCTTACTACAAGGGAAGCTAGAGAGCGGATAAAAGAACATATCTATGATATTAAATCTGAAGATCCTGACTCACAAGTGGCGAGACACTTTAAATTTTGTCACAATAGTAGTACTAACAATTTAGTGTGGCAAGTTATTGAATGGGTTAGAGTCCCCAACAGAGGGGGTGATAGAGACAAACTGCTTCGCATGCGCGAGGCATTTTGGATCTTTAAATTGGAAACAAGGGCCCATAGGGGCCTAAATATACATACAGATCTCATAAATTGTTGGAGATAATTCTATTGGCATTTGTCACATTGACATAGTATAGTTATTTCCTAGTCCTTCTTTTTGAAAATTTCTATATATCTTACACCTAGGATGATAATCAGAATGAGCACCAAGTTTTGGACATATGTGCTTATTCTGTTCTTGTTATAAATTATACACTGTCAGTGGCCTTACTAAAGATCGACAAGATTTATAGCACACTGTATTGTATCCCTTACCTTATTGTCTTTTTCACATATCGACAATAGATATTAAGTGCATAGAGATAATATGTTACCAACATTATCTAGCTATAAGTTTAGCGAAATAAAATGGGGTTAAAGTTCTCTGAAGATTGCTAATGTTATAATGAGGAAGCCTCAATTCATTTAGTGGGGAAATAGCTCAGGAATACATAAATATAATAGTATATATTGAGATAACTTCTCTTTAAATTGTCATAATGTTAAACACAAAAAATGACACCCCTTAGCTATATAACACACAGAATTTGGCCGTATAACTTAAAGCAATGTTTTGATAAATCTATTACACAATAGATCAAACTTTACCATGATAGATAAATTGTAACATCTAACATTATTATCCATGTGTATAAAGTAACTTTATATATCTATTACTAAGTAACGTCTTGTAGTATCAAAGTATCTAAATCTTCTTTCTTTATTGGATTGTAACATTCATATATGTGTAAGCTGGTAATTAAGGAGTTAAACGAAGACATTACACGTCACTGTGATTTGTAAATTTAAGGAGGCTGTGTATCTGAGACGGCACGGTCTATGATTAAGGCAGTGAGCTGAAACATGTCAGACCGCTGCTGTCTCAGATCTGACCTGTTATGTTTAGTGCTGTGAATTTTCTATTTTAACCTCGTATGGCAATAAAATTTACCTTTTAAATTCTTAAGCCTGTGGCCCCGACTCGCCCTTGTTTCTATTTTTGCTGTGGATTTTATGCAGACTTACAGAGGTCTGCTGGCGGTTAGCGGGGAGCTCCGTAAGTGGATGCTGTGTTTGGAGAGGAGCGGAGCACATTGGTCACACCTGGTTGTGATGAAGGATCAAAGGAGGGTTCAGACAAGGAGGACAGACCGAGACCGAGACCGGGAGATTGTGCAGCGATTGCAAACACCGGAGGACTAAGATACTGTGCCCATTTTGATTTGTGTCATTTGAAATTTGGATACTGCAGTGATACCCCCATAAAACTATTGGATTCTGGATCGAACAGTTAAGTTTGAGCGCTTTATTGGGACTTTTGCTTGTTTATGCTCCCTAGGGGACTGGCACTGGTATGACTGCCAAACGAATTGACTGTTAAAGCCTATACATTTCCCAGTAAGCCGGTTGAATGTTCAGATCCAAGGGCCAATGAAGGGACAAGCATCCAGTTGGAGCGTATTCAAAATGTTCACCAATGATTAAAAAATAGAGGAGGGGTTATCACTTGATAAACTCATGCAAGAGAAAAGAAAGAGGTCTTTTGCTGCAAAATTGTGACTGATAACCTTGCTGCCTTTTGGAAACACAGTCTCTATAAAGCAAGCCTGGGCCTAAGTTTCTTGATCCATAATTGCAGCATTTCTCATATGAGGTGAACTGGATATATCTGAAAAAGCTGAAATACTCATCTGGTTTATTTTGTGATGTATACGTTGATCTATATTTTATATTTAATACATTTTAACAACTATATTCTAAAGCTATAGTTAGATTGCAGCTGGTAATTTAAAGAGCATATTTGGTGTTTTAAGTTTATATCCATAGTCCTGTGTAAATTAGAATCAGTCACATTTAATGCTAAATAATTTTATTTGCTAGAAAAGAATTTGTACTTTATATTTGTAAGTTAGTCTTACTATTGTGAAATTTCATATAAATTGGTTATTGTAGTTCAATTTCTCTGGTGAATTAAGTTATTTATATTGTGATATATTTTAAAATTTGCTTTATTGTGGCTAAACAAGAGGTTATTTCAGCTCAGGTTAATTGGCATATAAATTGGCTGTTATATTGTTTAACTAAGCACTGTTAAGTTAGCGGTCCATATTCTGGTATTTTATTGTGGTATTTTAATGCGATTCTTTGTGAGTGAGGTTAATTTTAAAGATAAATTTTTATGATCTGCTATATAGAATATTGTAACGGAATAAGCATGTATAATTGATTTATAGGGGCCTATTTATCAAGCTCCGTATGGAGCTTGAAGGGCTGTGTTTCTGGCGAGCCTTCAGACTCGCCAGAAACACCAGTTATGAAGCAGCTGCTGGTGCAATGCTGAATGCGGAGATACACAACTTAGTGCAATTCCCCACATAAGGCCATTTTAAGGGCTATTGGTAGTTTTTGTTAGGTGAGGGGGTGTTTTTATTTTGGGGGGCTTTTTTGTTTTTATAGGGCTTTTAGATTAGGTATAATTTTTATTATTTTGGATAATTTAGTTTATTATTTTTTCTAATCTCAGTGTTTTTTTTTTTTTTGTAATGTTATTTTTTTTTGTTTTTTTATTTTTTAGTAGTGTTAGGTTATTTTAATCTTGTAATTTAGTTTTTTTTTTATTTGTAGTTTATTTTGTTTTATTAACCCCTTAAGGACCACAGTACTTTTCCATTTTCTGTCCGTTTGGGACCAAGGCTATTTTTACATTTCTGCAGTGTTTGTGTTTAGCTGTAATTTTCCTCTTACTCATTTACTGTACCCAACATATTATATACCGTTTTTCTCGCCATTAAATGGACTTTCTAAAGATACCATTATTTTCATCATATCTTATAATTTACTATAAAAAAATTATAAAATATTAGGAAAAAATGGAAAAAAACACACTTTTTCTAACTTTGAACCCCAAAATCTGTTACACATCTACAACCACCAAAAAACACCCATGCTAAATTGTTTCTAAATTTTGTCCTGAGTTTAGAAATACCCAATGTTTACATGTTCTTTGTTTTTTTTTGCAAGTTATAGGGAAATAAATACAAGTAGCACTTTGCTATTTCCAAACCACTTTTTTTTTCAAAATTAGCGCTAGTTACATTGGGACACTGATATCTTTCAGGAATACCTGAATATCCCTTGACATGTATATATTTTTTTTTAGAAGACATCCCAAAGTATTGATCTAGGCCCATTTTAGTATATTTCATGCAACCATCTCACTACCAAATGCGATCAAATAAAAAAAAATTGTTCACTTTTTCACAAATTGTTTCACAAACTTTAGGTTTCTCACTGAAATTATTTACAAACAACTTGTGCAATTATGGCATAAATGATTGTAAATGCTTCTCTGGGATCCCCTTTGTCAGAAATAGCAGACATATATGGCTTTGGCATTGCTTTTTGGTATTTAGAAGGCCGCTAAATGCCACTGCGCACCACACGTGTATTATGCCCAGCATTGAAGGGGTTAATTAGCGAGCTTGTAGGGAGCTTGTAGGGTTAATTTTAGCTTTAGTATAATGTAGTAGACAACCCAAAGTATTGATCTAGGTCCATTTTGGTATATTTCATGCCACCATTTCACCGCCAAATGCGAACAAATAAAAAAAAGCGTTACATTTTTCACAATTTTAGGTTTCTCACTGAAATTATTTACAAACAGCTTGTGCAATTATGGCATAAATTGTTGTAAAAGCTTCTCTGGGATCCCCTTTGTTCAGAAATAGCAGACATATATGGCTTTGGCTTTGCTTTTTGGTAATTAGAAGGCCGCTAAATGCCACTGCGCACCACACGTGTATAATGCCCAGCATTGAAGGGGTTAATTAGGGAGCTTGTAGGGAGCTTGTAGGGTTAATTTTAGCTTTAGTGTAGGTATCAACCTCCCAAATGACACATCACACCCCCTGATCCCTCCCAAACAGCTCTCTTCCCTCCCCCACCCCACAATTGTCCCCGCCATCTTAAGTACTGGCAGTAAGTCTGCCAGTACTAAAATAAGAGTTTTTTGGGGATTTAAAAAAAATAAATAATAATAATTCTGCTCTGTAGGATCCCCCCTTAGCCCCCAACCTCCCCCCTTAGCCCCCAACCTCCCTGATCCCCCCCAAACAGCTCTCTAACCCCCCTCTCTGCCTTATTATGCGCCATATTGGGTACTGGCAGCTGTCTGCCAGTACCCAGTTTGAAATCAAATGTTTTTTTATCAAATTTTTTATTTTATTATTTTAAAACTACTATTTTCTGTAGTGTAGCTGCCCCCCCTCAATCCCCAACCTCCCACCCTCCCAGATCGTTAAAATGTATAATGTTCCCACCCTCTCTCCCACCAAGTACCACCTTACTTGTTGTTCCATAGTGTAGGGTTCCCACTCCCGCGCGCTCCCGCGCGCACACACACTCACGTGCACGCACGCACACCCGCGCACGCGCGCGCACTTGATCCCGCCCCCCTTCCCACCGATGGCCACCCACCCGCCTCCCTGGATCAGCTCCCACCCACCAACGAACATAGCCATTGATGGCCGATGCAGAGAGGGCCACAGGGTGGCTCTCTCTGCATCGGACGGCTAAAAAATGTTATAGCAGGATGCCTCAATATCGAGGCATCACTGCTATAACATGAAAGCAGTTGGAAGTGATCAGGATCGCTTCCCCTGCTTTCAAAGACCAACGACGTACGGGGTACGTCCTTGGTCATTAACTGCATTTTTTTGCAGGACGTACCCCATACGTCTTTGGTCGTTAAGGGGTTAAAATAGTTATGTTAGGTTTATTTATAGTTTAATCTTAGTTTTTTTTTTATTTCACAGGTAAGTTTTTATTTATTTTAAGATAGTTATATTTTAAATTTTATTTAAAGTTAGGGGGATGTTAGGTTTAGGGGTTAATAGTTTAATTTAGTGATTTGCGATTTGGGGGCATGCTGCTTAGCGGGTTAATAGGTTTATTTAGGTGTTAGCTATGCGGGTGTGCGGCGGATTAGGGCTGGGCTTAATAAGTTTATTTAGTGTCAGCGATGTCAGGGGGTGGCGGATTTGGGATATTTAGACTAGGGGCTTATGTTAGGGTGTGAGATTTATAATAAACTTTCTTTTCCCCATAGACATCAATGGGGATCGCATTACAGTGATGCCATTCCGCGATCGCAGGTGTTAGTTTTTTTTCTAACACTTTCTCTCCATTGATGTGTATGGGGGTAAAGCGTGCACGAGCACGTTAAGTCAGGCCTTGGGTTTTGTGCGGTATGAAGCTTATCACACCATACCGCAGAACAAAAGAAGGTTTTTCAGTAACTTGTAATGGCAGCGCTTTGGAGAGTGCGAAATCGCTAATGTTTTTGCGTTTCTTTACGCGCCCGGTTTAGCGCACTTGTAATATAGCCCTTAGTATGGTCTCGCAAGAAAAAAACAAGTTTCACTAAAATATACAAAGAGTAAGATGTAAATGTAAGAAGAGAAGTAAATTTCAGTTTTATTTAATTGCATGCTCTATCTGAACCATGAATGTTTAATTATAACATCCACGCCCCTTTAACTTTAACTACTATTTTACCATTTTTCTACAGATTTTAGAGACCATATTTCGATACAGGCATAACTTAAAGCAGTGATTTTTAACCTTTTTTTTGCCGTGGCACACTTTTTTACATTAAAAAATCCTGTGGCACACCACCATCCCAAAATTTTAAAAAAAATCACACATTGTAGCCTAATACAGCATATATATATACACATACACACAAACACACACATACTGTATGTATTGTGCTGTTATGCCATGCCTCCTACAAACTACCCCTGCACTGGGAGTAAAAAACAAGCAAAGTTTAAAAAATATGTCACACTGTTGTCAGTCTGCCGTGGCACACCTGAGGATCTCTCACGGCACACTAGTGTGCCACGGCACACTGGTTGAAAAACACTGACTTAAAGGGTGAGAAAAGTCAAAATGAAACTTGCATGATTCAGACAGAGCAGGTCATTTTAAGACACTTTTAAATTCACTTTTATTTTCAAATGTGCTTCGTTCTCTTGGTATCCCTTGTTAAAAAAAATATGCACATATCCTACACTAGTGGGAGCTAGCTGCTGATTGGTGCCTGCACACCTTTGTCTCTTGTGATTGGCTAACTAGATGTGTTGAGCTTCCAGTAGAGTAATGCTGTTACTTCTGCAAAGGATAACAGGAGAATGAAGCATACTTGATTATAGAAGTAAATTGAAAAGTTTTTTAAAATTGTATGTTCTATCTAAATCATGAAATAACATTTTGGAGTTTCCTGTCCCTTTAATAAGAAATCATTCACAGGACACACTTTTCTTTAACAAAAAATCAGCATGATCTGTAAGTGACACTCTAGTCATTTTTATATATCAGTTTTATATAGCAGCAATTAAGTACTCTATTGCAAAAGAGCTGCATCCAAAAATGTTATAAATTCTCATAACAGTGTAATTTGTGATGTTAGCAAAATGTTTTACAACTCAAGACCAGTTTAAGGATAATCCATCCCTTTGAAAATCCTAGTGGAGTTCATTTTCCTGGTCACTTTAGCTGTGCAGGGGGCGTTTTTTAGTATACGCCATATAGGCCTGTGCCTAGATTTGGTGGGACAAATGTTTTTAAGTTGTAGTTCTATGGCATGATGCCTTTCCCCTTCTACACTCTGCAAATTATTTATTTATTATAATTTATTTATTTAGTTTACAAATCAATAATCCCTGGTTGTCTAATGATGGTACACCCCCCCCCCATGCATCCCTGCTCTCCAGTTGGGGGAAATATGTGAAGCACATACGAGCAAACATTGTTGGTGGTAGGAACATTGGATCCTGAACATTCCCTTTTTATGGCAGCTGAAGATGATTATTTATTTTATAGTATTTATTTATTCCATTCCAACATATACCATCTCATTATTCAAAGATACCATAAATACAAAATTAAATTAAAAATCAGTTAATTTATGGACACAGAAAAAAGTTGGTGTGATGGCCGGGGTTATCCAACCCTGCGCCAATCACTTGTTTGGCACAGAGATATTTATCATACCCCTTCTACTGTCACTAATTTGTCACAATCTACCTACTCCAGGAAACCCTGTGACTTAGTTCAGTGTGTGCAAGGGTTAACACACTATCTGGTGAGGTCTGTACTAGACTTCAGAAAAAAATGCCCAAAACTCCCCTTTAATGCCATCCACACTAAACTAAAACCATATAGCTCCAAGCTGCCACCACTTATGATTTATTAAAGGGAAAATCCTAAGGAAAAACCCAGACTTTTTTTGATGATTAAGGTAGAGAATATAATTTTAAACAACATTCCAATGTACTTCTATTACCTAATTTGCTTCATTCTTTAGATATACTTTAATGAAGAAATAGCGATGCACACTGTGAACCAATCACAGGAGGCATCTATGTGCAGCTACCAATCAGCAGCTACTAAGCATATCTAGATATGCTTTTCAGCAAAGAATATCAAGAGAATGAAGCAAAATAGATAATAGAAGTAAATTAGAAAGTTGTTTAGAATTGTATGCTCTTTCTAAATCATGAAATAAATATTTTGGGTTTCATGTCCCTTTAACTCTCAGAATACAATTTAGCAGAAAATAACCTAAACTATACAGTCTTACTACTACCAGTCTCTTTCAATAACGGGGTTCAAATATTAGACAAAGGCCAAAGATTAATAAATGAAGGTTTATTAGGCAAAAAATAAATGAGCCAATGCATTATTAATAAAAAGATATTAGCAAATAGAATTACACAAGCAAACTGTTTAAAATAAAAAGGAGAAAATAATAGAAGCCCTTATACTTTTCTAGTCTTTGGTATTTGCGCCATGGATATGGCAGGAAACAATGGTCCCTTACTCTGTCAGTAACAGCTTCCCATGTAAGAATGAACATTTTAATGTTAAGACACAAAATTCTTATACAACAGTTTAGGAGATCAGGTTGCTTGCCCCTCCCTCTTTGCAGTAGCTGGGAAGCCCCCTATCTTTTATGACAGTCAATAAACTCATAGGGTTCAATTTATCAAGCTTCGTATCTAAAGACCGCTGCTCCATAACTTGTCTGCCTGCTCTGAGGCGGCGGACAGAAATCAACCCGTTCGAATATGATCGGGTTGATTGACACCCCCTGCTAGAATTTGCAGGGGGCGGCATCGCACCAGCAGTTCACAAGAACTGCTGGTGCAATGATAAATGCCAACAGCGTATGCTGTCGGCATTTATCGATGTGAGGCGGACATGATACACTACATTGTATCATGTCTGTCCGCACAATAATAAATCTTGTGCATGTATACAGAGAGGCAATCCCTTAGGGATATGGTGAGGAGTATTTTGATTCCAAAACCTTATATATTGCATTTGTTATGTTCCTGAAACATTAATTCTGATAACAGCACTTATTTACAGAGCTGGCTGTCCTATCACTGACCCCAGTGTAGTTCCTGGTTTGAGGCTCTGTGTTCTATCATGCCCTCTGCTGACAGTTTGAGCCATAAAGGTCTCTTCTGTGTATACTACAAAGTATTTATGAGGGGTCTGGCATATCAAAAAGAAATTGTATGCACAAATAAACACAGCAACACAGTTCTTTTTAAAAAACAAACAACTGTTTTCAGCACACAACTACAGAAAGTTAACCCCTTAGCATCTCAGTCATAGAGTATTCATGACACCTCCCCCAAATAAGAGACGCAAAGGGAGGTGGCCACAAGCCACTCCAGCTGCGAATCAAAGGGAGCTTCCCCTTGCGGTGATAACGCCATTGCCAGACAAATTGCACATAGCAGTTTTGCCATCATGATGCCCTCCATTGAAAAATGATACACCATCTGCTCTACCCAGCCGATTTAATATATTGTAGGGACCCTCCCATGCAGCCTGTAGCTTGTTCTGCCTCATGGGTGTTAGTACAAGATCATTTTGCCTCATCTCATACACTCCCCCTCTGGTAGTAGAATCCTGCAACTGTTTTTGTAGGAATATGGCATTGGCATCTCTGGGTTTTGCAGGTACCTTCCCCAATAAGGCTTTCATCTTGTCCTGAAAGGTACATCATACCCTGTTACAAAGGTGTCTGTAAAGCCTAGTTTCTTTTCACACCCTCTGACTTTATTGTGTTTTGTCAGCTTTTGATTAACTACCCAGGCATCTTGCCCCTCCACCTGAGTAGAATGCCTGTACTCAGGCACTTTGTTATGGTTGGTAGGAGGTTGCCTAATTGCCCCCTCTTCTCCACTGTGGGTCCTATTTGCTGAGCCTGATGGGGACTCTATTTGCTGAATGGAACTGTGGGGCTGTGTAAATACACTTCTCTGTACTCCTCCTCATCTGCAGTCTGTGTCAATCTCTGTCCCCTAGTCTGTGCAGTCTGCTTATAGGTCACAGCTGAGGTTACTGGGGTCTCTGTCACCCACAATCTTTCATACTCACTCTGGGAGTCCCTCAAAGAGTATCCTGTACCCTCCTCCCCCACACACTCTAGATTCTGGGGTGCTGCTGCTTCCGTCATAGAGTGGGCTACATTCTCCCCCTGCTCTCTCTCACAGTCAGTCTGCCACTTCACATCCTCACACAGAATTTGGGATCCTTCTGACACTGGTGCAGACAAGCACATATCTTCCTTCTGCCATTTATCCCATATATCCTGTCTTTCCATAGGGGACTAAATTTGTTTTGGTACAGACTGGCACACATCATCCAGTGGCCCAGTCATCCAGTCTTCCTCCTCCCTTATATCCTCACTTCTTTCTTTAGACTCCACTGATTCAAGCACAGACACACACCATCCATCTGCCTCCTCTCATAGACAGTTTCTCCCTGTACGGTTAAACTATGTTCATGCACAGACATCTGCCTTTCTTCACAGGCAGTCTCACACTGTACAGTTAAATTCAGTTCTGCAGATCCTGCTGGTTTAAGCACAGACAGACCCACATAATCAATCTGTCTTTCTCCCCAGTCAGTCTCTCCTCTTACAGTTTCACATCTCAGCACAGAGACCCCCAGTTCAGGCACAGCACTTTGCACATATGCACTCTGTCCTCCCTCCTGGTCAGCGTGTCTCTGAGCTTTGTTACACATAGCCCTTTGTACTTCAGGGTCTACAGCTAATGTCAGTAGGTCATATGTAGCATTGTAAGGCACATACAGAGATAGCAATCTACACAGATCAGTACCCAGTTAAACATCATTAGAAATATTTTCAGATACCCCCACATTTCTTAAACCTCTCCCCGCTCCCCAATCAAGATATACACGTGCCACATGCACTGCAAGTTGCATTCCCCCAATCCCTTTAACTGCTACAGTCCTGCAAGAATAATGTCCTTAGAGCTCACCAGCCCTGGATGCACAAGAGTCACTGCTGCACCTGTGTCCCAAAGCCCCAATGTTACCTTAGCTCTGACAAGCACAGGTTGTAAGTTCTCATTGTTGCTTTCCTCTGGTCGTGTAATAAACAAAACAGATGCTGGTATTTCTGAGGGATTACCCCTCCCGCTGATTGCACCAATTTGTTCTTCTCTGGGTTAGTGGAGCTGATGTGGCTCACTTTGTTGCAAGCAAAACACCTGCGGGTATCCCCCACACAGGTGCAGCATTCGCCCCTCCTTTCCTAGAGGGAACAGACACATTAAACAAAGGCACAACAGGCTTTGTGAAGGGGGGTCGTGGAACAGCTCCTTTCCAGGTGGATGTCCCCTTAGCATATGATTTTCTCCCATTTACTGGTGACCTCTTGGCTCTGTAAAAATCTGCCGGCTCACTCGCCTCCAATGCTGTTTTGGGTTTACGAAAGACTTCATTTGTATTATACCAATAAACTTTTTTTTTTGTCTTACCTGTGGTATTACCATCTCTGAGTACACAGCCCACAAGCAGTGCATTTTGGTTTTATTATTATTTATGCTGTCAATTTACCTCATACTGGATTGAGGTTGAAAAATGTAAGCACATTTTATATGCAATTAAAATTGTTCTTTTATACAAACAGTATTACCCTATGTGCATGTCTTTTTCTTTCCCATCCATAATTCCTATGAGCATTTGAGGAAATTGAAGATCTCACCACCAGAGGAAAGACAAGAAAGATAGCAAGAGAGTCCAGAATTTCCATTGTTGCAATGACAATCTACAGGAAATTGTTAGGACACCACTTCAGAAAGAGCCAAGGAATCATCTTTACTTATACAACTGCCGATCACTTACCTCATAAGATTGAGGTACTCTCTGGTAAGCACATTATACTTACCTCATACTAAAATCCATTTAAAAAGAAAAGACTGGCGGCTAATGAAACTGCATTTGAACTTTGCATATACATCCAATTGTTCAGTTTAACTAGAACATAGTCATTATTGCTGTAAGTGTTTGTTATTGCTGTGCGCCCAGATTCTATGTATAATCATGTATATAAATAGGTATAGATATACACTCATCGGCCACTTTATTTGGTACACCTTGCTAGTACCGGGATGGACCCCCTTTTGCCTTCAGAACTGCCTTAATTCTTCGTGGCATAGATTCAACAAGGTGTTGGAAACATTCCTCAGAGATTTTGTTTCATATTGACATTATAGCATCATGCAGTTGCTGCAGATTTGTCGACTGCACATCCATGATGCAAATCTCCCGTTCCACCACATCCCAAAGGTACTCTATTGGATTGAGATCTGGTGACTGTGGAGGCCATTAGAGAACAGTAAAATCAATGTATTGTTCAAGAAACCAATTTGAGATAATTTGAGTTTTGTGACATGGTGCATTATCCTGCTGGATATAGCCATCAGAAGATGGTTACACTGTAGTCATAAAGGGATGGACATGGTCAGCAATAATACTCAGGTAGGCCGTGGCATTTAAACGATGCTCAATAAATACTAAGGGTCCCAAAGTGTGCCAAGAAAATATCCCCCACACCATTACACCACTACAAGGCATGATGGGTCCATGCTTTCATGTTTACACCAAATTCTTACCCTACCATCTGAATCTCGCAGCTGAAATCGAGATTCATTAGACCAGGCAACATTTTTCCAATCTTCTAATTTCCAATTTTGGAGAACCTGTGCAAATTGTAGCCTCAGTTTCCTGTTCTTAGCTGACAGGAGTGGCACCTGGTGTGGTCTTCTGCTGCTGTAGCCCATCTGCATCAAGGTTCGAAGTGTTGTGCATTCAGAGATGGTATTCTGCATACCTTGGTTGTAACAAGTGGTTATTTGAGTTACTGTTGCCTTTCTGTCATCTCGAACCAGTCTGCCCATTCTACTCTGACCTATGACATCAACAAGGCCTTGTCATCCATACAACTCCCGCTCACTGGATATTTTCTCTTTTTCGGACCATTCTATGTATTCCCTAGAGATGGTTGTGCGTGAAAATCCTAGTAGATCAGCAGTTTTTTAAATACCCAGACCAGCCCATCTGGCACTAACCTTTCTTCCCCATTCTGATACTCGGTTTGAACTTCAGCAAGTCGTTTTCACCACGTCTAGATGCCTTAATGCATTGAGTTGCTGTCATGTGATTGGCTGACTAGCAATTTGTGTTACCAAGCAATTGAACAGGTGTACCTAATAAAGTGGTGGGTGAGTGTATATTGTACCAAAATACTATCATACAGTATATATGTATAGATATGTATTTATGAATAAATAGAACATATTCTGGTATGTGAAGAACATTGGAATGTGAAATATTCATATTTTCATGTTGGGTTAGTGCACTTGAGAACATGCGATCGGGTTTGCATGCGAGTAGGGTGTTAGTCCCCCCCCCCACACTTTTTTTGCCTTATTGACTTCTATGGGGGAATAAGTGAATGTGGATGCAATATTCTAACTTCAGCTTATTACGCTCTTCGGGTTTGCATGCAAGAAAAAACAGTTCACTTTCAACTTGTAATACAAGCACAACCCAACCCGTGCAAAAAGCTTACTTTTGGCGAGTTAATGCAGAAACATTAAATAGCGCTCCACTTATCATCTTGCCCTAAATCAGCAGTGCTCTGCGAGTCCTGAGCAGTATTTCTACTTTATGCAGGTTGCACTGTAGAACAGGACTGGGGTAGGCATTCTACAGCCTGTTTGCTAAATCAGGTTTTATATAAAATTTTGATTTTAGTGCCCATAAATAAAGTTTTATTGGAACACAGCCACTCTCATACATTAGTATATTGTCTATGGCTGTTTTCTTGCTACAGTGGCAAAGCTGAGTAGTTGCCACAGACTGTAGGTGGTGCTCTCATCACTTTGAACTTCTGCTTGACTCACTACAATATACACAATTATTAGAAAAATGATAAGATTTAACATGCAATCTAATCACAGTAGAACGTCTTTCAAATAAAAATGAAACTATAAGCAAAGTATTTAATTTGTTTGTCATATATTTTAGATTTTTATTTTTTTTGTAAACTTTTTTTTATTGTGGTGAAACAGATTATACATACATATACATAATTTGAACAAGTTGCAATAGACAGAGTTGATTCTATCAGAGTAATACATATATTAAGTAAGTGTCCATTAGAAATCTCAATAACCTCAGTTTTTTTTACATTTTTAAAGAGAGAAGAAGAATATAAAGAAAAAGAAAGAAGAAAGGAAAAGAAAAAAGGATTGTCATCTGTAGCATAAATCCCCTGGTATACATCTTGTCCACATATCCAACCAAGATAACCTCTAAACTGATATACAGTCATGTCTTGTATCCTCCATTCATTTAGCATATTTATTGTGTATGTACTCTTCCCAAATAAAGAGCATCTCATGAAATAAATCTTTGTGCATTGTTTTCATATAGTGGTATTCCTCTAATTGTATGGTCTTATATATAGTATCAACCCACTGGGCTATAGTAGGAGACTTATCTTGTTTCCACAATTGGGCAATTAATATTTTAGCGCTATTACTCGCAATTTGGAGTAAGGCCAAATGTGTTGCAGGTAATTTTTAAATAGGTTTATTTAAGAGCCAAGTTAGAGGGTCTGGAGGTATATTTAGTCCCAGTATTTTTTCTGTTTGGGTTATTACCTCCTTCCAGAAAGGGTTAAAGTTAGCGCAATTCCACCAGATATGACCCATGTTTCCAACATCTTGTTTACTGCACCAACATAGGTCAGATCTTTGTGGGTATAAAGTTTTTAAGCGTGTGGGGGTAAAATACCAGCGGTGTAAAATTTTAAAATTAAGTTCTAGGGTCCGGGCTGGGGTTTTCCCAACGTTTTATATTGATGTTCTGTGCCTAACGGGACCTGTTGTAACAAATTATATATAATAGATAAAGTATGTCTAATTGGCGATTTTGACATGCATAATTTCTCAAAGTTTGTCCGGGAACGTAACAGGTTGTTTTTCCCTTTGTGACGTTGTAGAAATAAATGGAGTAAAAAAAAAACAATTATCAAGGATATTTAAGTTATTTTCTAGAAGTTTTGATCCAGGGTGCAGTTTTCTGTCTTCTGATAAAATATAAAAGGGAATGTTACATTGTCTATCAAGAGGGTTTAATTTAGTTATTTCCTTTCCTGGGGGAAACCCTGGGTTATCTAGGAGTGGGGTTAATGGTGAAGGTTTAGAAGTAAGTAATGGGTAGATAACTATCAATCTATCCCACATTTTATATGTTTTTTAATTATATAAATGTTAGAAGAATCTAGTAATCTCTCTGTATTATCTAACCAGCACAAAGAGCCTAAATGATGATAATGATGTATTTGGTGTTCTATCCTGACCCATATTTTTTCTTGGTAGTTAGTATGCCAGTCTACCACTGTCTGCAGAAAAATTGCCTGTCTATATTTTTCCAAGTCCGGAACTCCCAAACCCCCTGATGCTTTAGGGAGACACATTCTATCCCAGATGTAATCATTGATTAGTTTTTGTAGGGCGGTTATGTATGAAGATGGCAGAGGAATTGGAAGGGTTTGAAAGATATATAGAAGTCTGGGTAAAATGTTCATAGTTATAGTCCCCATTCTTCCCAGCCAACTAAGACGTTTAGATCTCCAAGAGCTGAGATCGCTGTCATATATTATTTACCATGTACTTCACCTTTAAGAAACAAACCTCTTAATTCATTTACTACAGCTTTAAGAAAACAAACCTCCTCAATCCAACACCTGTATGAATCAGCAGCACTTCCTTTCCTCAGTGCTTGGTAATTCTCATTCACTTCAGGAGATGTAGAATCTGAGAAGTTAATCTGTTCTAAATCAACTTATTTGCCTCTAATAACAATCGGCTAGATTACGAGTTTTGCGGTAAGCTGAAAAAGCAGCGTTATCAGGTTCTAACGCTGCTTTTTCACGCCCGCTGGTATTATGAGTCTTGCAGGTTTTGCCTTTTTGGCCTTACCGCAAACCAACTTACGCAAATTGCGTATAGTCTTTTTTCAATGGGACTTCCATAGCGCTGATATTACAAGTTCGTCCTGAGAGGCCAAAAAGTCAGCGGTACACCCTATCCCGTCAAGATTCCTAACGCCTTTTAAAGTCAGTAGTTATGAGTTTTACACTACAAAGCTGTAGCATAAGACTAATAACTAAAGTGCTAAAAAGTACACTAACACCCATAAACTACCTATTAACCCCTAAACCGAGGCCCTCCCGCATCGCAAACACTATAATAAAATTATTAACCCCTAATTTTCCGCTCCGGACATCGCCGCCACTAGAATAAACATATTAACCCCTAAACTGCCACACTCCCACCTCGCAAACAATAGTTAAATATTATTAACCCCTAATCTGCCGCCCCTAACATCGCCGCCACCTACCTAAATTTATTAACCCCTAATCTGCCACCCCCAACATCGCCACCACTATACTAAAGTTATTAACCCCTAAACCTAAGTCTAACCCTAACCCTAACACCCCCTAACTTAAATATAATTAAAATAAATCTAAAGAAAACGTACTATTAATAACTAAATAATCCCTATTTAAAACTAAATACTTACCTATAAAATAAACCCTAAGCTAGCTACAATATAACTAATAGTTACATTGTATCTAGCTTAGGGTTTATTTTTATTTTACAGGCAAGTTTGTATTTATTTTAACTAGGTAAATAGTTACTAAATAGTTATTAACTAATTACTAACTATCTAGCTAAAATAAATACAAATTTACCTGTAAAATAAAACCTAACCTAAGTTACACTAACACCTAACACTACATTACAATTAAATAAATTACCTAAATGAAATACAATTAAATAAATCAAATACAATTAGCTAAATTACAAAAAAAAAATACACTAAATTACTGAAAATAAAAAACAAATTACAAGATCTTTAAACTAATTACACCTAATCTAATAGCCCTATCAAAATAAAAAAAGCCCACCCAAAATAAAAAAAAAAACCCTAGCCTAAACTAAACTACCAATAGCCCTTAAAAGGGCCTTTTGTGGGGCATTGCCCCCAAGAAATCAGCTCTTTTACCTGTAAAAATAAATCTTCATCCTTCCGATGCGGAGCGGGTCCATCTTCAAGACATCCAGCGTGGAGCATCCTCTTCCAACCCCGACTACCCGACGAATGAAGGTACTCTCTCATTAGTTCAGGAATCAAAGTGCTGGGTTCAGTTAAAGTAAGTAGTATGTTGTCTGCAAAGAGGGATAGCTTGTACGCGTTAGTTTGGAGTTTTATGCCTTTGATGGCATTGTTTTCTGGGATTTTTATGGCTAGGATTTCGATGGCACAGGTAAATAGAATGGACGACAAGGGGCACCCCTGTCTAGTGCCACCATTTTTTATATAAAAAGGATCTGAGAGAGTGCCATTTATCAGGATTCAAGTGCTTAGGGTTTTATATAGGGCGGAAATCTTTCCTAAGATACCTTCTCCAAAACCAAACCTCTCCAGTGATTGATATAGAAACGTCTAATTTACGCGATCAAATGCTTTCTCTGCGTCTGTAGAGATTAATACCGTTTGAGTGTTGAAAGTGAGGGCATGTTGTATTAAATAAAGTGTGTGAATTGTGTTGTCCTTTGCTTCCCTATTTGTGTATAAGATGAGGCAAGGTGGGGCATATTCTATTTGCCAAATATTTTGGAATCTGTATTTAAAAGAAAATTGGTTTATAGTTCATTACCTGGTCAGTAGATTTTCCTGGTTTAGGCAACAAAACTATTGTGGCTTCTACTGATTGTTTTAGAAAAGGATTATTTTTGTCTATTCCATTATAGAAATTACATAACTGGGGTGCCAAAGTTGTTTGACATGTCTTATAATATAAGTTGGTGAACCCATCTGGGCCCGGGGCTTTACCGTTAGGTAAATGTTTAATAACATTAATTATTTCCTCAATTTGAATTGGGCGGTCCAAATGTTCTTGTTGTACTTTCGATATAGTAGGAATCTGGAGATTATCTAGATAACTTCTAATATAATTTTGTATGGATTTGTCTAGTAAAGACGATATAGGGTCAGTTTCCTTCAAATTGTATAGGCCCTCAAAATAATCCCTAAACGCATTGGCTATGGAGGAAGTATTAAGGTATGGGAGACCCTTCACATTTTTAATTGTCATAATGAAGTATTTGTTAGTTCGTCTGTGAAGCTTTCTAGCCAGGAATCTTCCGCTTTTGTTATCGCTATCAAAGTAAATTTGTTTAAGATGTAAGGCTTTTTGTTTATATATATATATATATATATATAAATATATATATATATATATATATATATATATATATATATATATATATATATATATATATATATATATATATATATATATATATATATATATATATATATATATAAATATATATATATATATATATATATATATATACAGCAGTTGCGTTTTCATGTATTGTCTTTTTTTATGCAATTCTGTTTGTACAATATTGTCCTCTGGGTGTTGTTTATGTTGAGATTCTAGGGTAGCTATTTGATTTAATGTCTTCCAGTTTAGCTCTTTTTTGTTTGATTAGCTTGGATTTAAGGCTGATACATTCACCTCTTATTACGCTTTTGTGAGCTTCCCAGATAATTCTGTTGTCTATTTGCTGGAGTTACTAAGTTCAAAATATTAACTGATAGCTTTTCCCAATTTCTCTACTAAGAGAGGGTCCTCTAACAAGGAGGGGTCACATTTCCAATTAAAGGGTTTATTAGGAATATTAGGCTATTTTAAGATACAACTCACAATGGAGTGATCTGACCAAGTACATGGTAGGATTTTTCTCATTATTACATATGAAAAACTGGTAACATCCATAAATATTTAGTCTATTCTGGAGAATAGTTTATGGGGTGCTCCAGATGTATAGCCATACACAATGTCTCCAGACATCGTGTATGGCTAGATCTCGCATACACTGTTTAATTGCTGTTATCCTTTTTGAAGGGATAAATGATGATTGAGTGGAGCAATCAATGATAGGGTCAAGTGGAACATTGAGATCACCCTCCATTATTAATGAACCTTTCATAATCTCAAGTAATCTGTAAGATATATTTTTGAAATATATGTGTTTTTGGGTATTTGGGGCATATAGACATACTAATGTTACCACCTTTCTATATAATTTTCCTACAACCGCTAAAAATCTCCCTTCCTTGTCTTTGTGGGTAGCAATCTCTTGAAAAGGGACATTATTTTTTATCAGTATCCCCACTCTGTTTGTTTTGGTCAGATTGGATGAGTAGAAACTTTGGACATATTTGTATTTAAAAGTTTGGGGTTCTCTACCCCTTTTGAAATGTATTTCCTGGAGCATTATAATATCACTTTTGGTTCTATTAAAATCAAAGAGCGCTGAGTTTCTCTTTAGGGGTGAATTTAGGCCTTTAGCATTGAGATTATTTTGATTTGGTTACTTTGTTTATCTATCATGATTTAAAATAAGCATTCAAAGGTATAATATCATTGTACACTTAGGGATATGGTGGTATGGTGTATGTGTAATGACAATCATAGAAAGAAGGAGAAAGGAAAACTAGAATAGTTTTAGCATGATGTAAGAAAAAGAACATAAGTAAATTGAAGAAGTATGGGGTCGGGTACCAGAGACTCCCATTTTATTATTCCTGGGGGGACCCGGTATAGGAGAGGAAAAGCATTATGGTAAGATTACTTTTTGTGGGGTGCAACAACAACAATTTAATTGTATAACAATTATTGAACAATGCAATCTACATGTCATAGTTAAAATTCCAGACATTCTATACCAACTAGCATCCATGTCCAGACTATAATCAGGCTAATTTTAGGCAATCCTAGCAAATACTACCTATACAAAAGTGTATCTTATTTATTCTAATTTGAGTGAAGGAACCTCGTCTATTTCCAAACCACTACTACAAACATTATAAGTTATATTCTACATAAACCTAAAAGGGAATAAATAACAAATGTAATGAAATACATGAAAAAGTCTCACAACTTATTTGAGTTTCAATGAAAGGATACATGTTGCTCTTTTGGCAACGACAGATCTAAAATAGCGTCCTTGTTAGTCTTTCTGTGGATTCAGGTGGGAGGCTCATTGGTTTGATGATTTGACTGTTTTGGATTTTTCCTCTTATGCTGTACTGTGGGCTGTGGCCCATACTGGGCGTCTTTCTTTTGGCCGAGATGTTTCACCTTGTGTAGCCATAGTGTTGTGTTGTTCAGATGGCATAGGAAATGTTAGGTTGAGCCCTTTAGAAAAAAAAGTAAAAGTCACTCAGGTTTCTATATATCCATGTTTTGTGTCCATAAATACAATTAGTCCACATGGGTACCCCCAACGGTATTTTATGTTGTTTTTTTTGCAAAACAGTGGTGATGAATCTTAAATTCTTTCTTTTTTGCAGTGTGAGTGGGCTTAAGTCCAAGTATGCCTGTCAGTCATGGTCTTGGTATTTCAGGTTGGGGTTATTCCGGAAATGTTGCCATATGGTGTCTTTTTCTTTAAAGCTGAGGAACTTAATAATAACATCACGAGGAGGGGCTTGACTCGAGGACTTCGCTCATAGGGCTCTATGAACTCTCTCTAGCTTCAAGGTTGTTGTAGAGTCTGACGTTCCAGATCATTTGGTTCGACAGATTCAGGTATCCCTCCAATTCTTAAATTGTTTCTCTAGGTCATTTAAGTCCTTTATCAGAAGGGATTGCTGTTCCTGATTGTGATGAGAGTGGGAGGTGACGTCACCAGAAGGGTGTGTGGCCTGGGGCCATTAGTGTCTATGTCACAGGTACTAAGTGAGATGTATTGTACCAGATGTATACTTCTATGCGCTGCAATAAAATAGCGTTGTACCTTTTATGCTGTGTCCTGCATCTCATGACACTGATTGACGCAGATGTTCCCGTACTGCTGAACGGCATTGGAGAAAATCACAGAGTTCAGCTGATTTTCTTCATTATAAATTCATCTTGAACTCCTACTATTCTGCCCTTAATCTCCACAAGCAACACTACTTCTCTACTCTTAACTCTAATCTTTCTTCTAACCCAAAACGTCTATTCTTCACTTTCAATACTCTCCTCCACCCTCCCCCACTTCCTAATACCACTTCTCTGTCAGCTCAAGACTTTGCCAGTCACTTAATTAACAAAATTGACTCCATCAGACAGGAAATCAGCTCTCAACATAATTCCATTCTCTCCCCACCTCAAACACTCTCACTCAACCACAACCCTCATAACCTGAAACTTAGTTCATTCTCCCCTGTTACTGAGGAAGAAGTTTCGGCACTTATATTGCGCTCTCACCTCACTACTTGTCCCCTTGACCCTATCCCCTCACAGCTACTCCCCTCCCTCTCTGCTACCCTTACCCCTATACTAACACACATTTTCAACCTCTCCCTCAGCACTGGTACATTTCCCTCATCGATGAAACATGCACTGGTCACACCTATCCTCAAAAAACCTTCCCTTGATCCTACCTCCCCATCCAACTACCGCCCTATTTCCCTCCTCCCTCTTGCTTCAAAGCTTCTCGAAAAACTAGTATATGCACGCCTATCCCATTTCCTTACGTTAAACTCCCTTCTTGACCCGCTGCAATCTGGATTTCGTCCCTATCACTCCACAGAGACAGCTATTGTTAAGGTCACCAACGACCTAATTACAGCAAAATCAAAAGGCCACTTCTCTCTGCTTATCCTCCTTGATCTGTCCGCAGCCTTTGACACTGTCGACCACCCTCTTTTGCTCCAAACCCTCCAATCCTTCGGCATCTGTAACACAGCCCTTTCGTGGCTCTCTTCCTACCTATCAAACGGTACCTTCAGTGTAGCCTTCTCTGGGGCCTCCTCTGCCCCGTCACCACTTTCTGTCGGAGTACCGCAAGGCTCTGTCCTCGGTCCCCTTCTCTTCTCAATCTATACGTCATCACTAGGCTCCCTAATTAAGTCCCACGGTTTCCAATATCATTTGTATGCCGACGACACCCAAATCTACTTCTTTGCATCAGACCTATCTCCTTCCTTGCTAACCCGTGTCACTAACTGTCTTTCTCACATCTCTTCCTGGATGTCCTCCCACTACCTCAAGCTAAATCTCTCCAAAACTGAGCTCCTCATTTTCCCCCCTTCTTCCAAAATCTCCACCCCCAATATCTCTATAACTGTCGACAACTCCATCATTACCCCTACCCCGCATGCTTGATGTCTCGGGGTCACATTTGACTCAGATCTTTCCTTCACTCCTCACATTCAGTCCTTGGCTAAAGCCTGCCACTTCCACCTTAAAAACATCTCCAAAATTAGACACTTCCTTACACAAGATACAACTAAGATTTTAATACACTCTCTCATTCTTTCCCGCCTTGATTACTGCAACTCTGTCCTCTCTGGTCTCCCCACCTGCCGCCTAGCTCCCTTACAATCCATAATGAATGCCTCTGCCAGACTCATCTTCCTTACACGTCGCTCTTCATCTGCTGCTCCTCTCTGCCAATCCCTTCACTGGCTTCCTCTTGCCTCTAGGATCAAACACAAAATTCTCACTCTGACATACAAAGCCCTCAACTGCACTGCTCCCCCCTATATCTCAGACTTTGTCTCCAGATAATCTCCCTCCCATCCCCTTCGCTCTGCTCATGACCTCCTACTCTCCTCCTCTCTGGTTACCTCATCACACTCCCGTTTACAGGACTTCTCCAGACTGGCTCCCATCTTGTGGAACTCTCTGCCTCGCCCCACAAGACTCTCCCCTAGTTTTGAAAGCTTCAAGCGCTCCCTAAAGACTCTACTGTTCAGGGACGCATACAACCTACGCTAACCTTTCCTAATACCAGTTCCACTCCTCCATTGCTATCCCCTGAACCCCCTTAGCATGTAAGCCTAAGAGTCCAGCTGTTTGTAGATCACCTTCTTAAGAGTGGATTACAACAGTGCAACTCTTGGCAGGGCCCTCTACCCATCTGATCCCTTTAATTGTTTTGTTGTACTCCCCTTTGTTTAGAGCGCTGCGGAATCTGTTGGCGCTCTACAAAATAACCGATAATAATAATAATAATGATCAGAAATCTCTTTTATATCTTTTATTGTTTCATCCTGTGCAGTTTCCAGGGTATCCACTCTGTTCCCAATGTCTGTGATGTATTTTCTTAGTTCTGAGATCTCTGCTTTAATCAGGTCTTTCAAAGAGGTTATATCGGTTTTAGATGGGAGGTCTTGCATTTTATGCAGGATTTGTGATAATTTACCTTGTTGCGCTCCTGCCATGGCAGATTCAGAAGTAATTGCTTTTTCAGTGGTTTTTGAGTTTGATGATTCTTGACCTAAACTCCCTCTCTTGGGATTGAAAAAAAAAGATGAAATTGACACAGGTGAAGGATTATGTGGTTTAAGAGACTTTTCTGACTTTGCCTTCTTGACATTGTTGTAATTGTAAAAGATTAAGGCATACAGGGTTATGTAATCCTCCTTTTGTGACACTAGATGGCGCTGTTGTATGGTATGCATTAATTCAGAGAGAAGATAGACTGCATAGTGGAAAACAGTTCTATTTATTTAAATTATTAAATGCTTTCTAAAACATTTTCCCCACTAAGCCATTTGGTGTTAGTTGGAAGCTGAACATTTGGAGTATGTCAGTGATAGTGCTTGGGTGCACTATATATGGGCTAATAATTTCACAAGTTGGCACACTTATTGACTTCTTTACCCAGGCAATACTGAGTTTGAAAGGGCAGATCTCTCTAGGTGTATAGAGCTGTCTCAAAAATATTAGGACATGATGTGTATAAAACACATAGAGCAATATGGCAGGTCCCTTAACAGGGAAACAAATCATTCTTTTGTATATTTGTGGCATGCTATATAGCCTGATATAGGTGGCAGTTATCACGGGCGCGATCCGATATCGATCGCAGTTTGCGGCGCAAGCGAGGAGACCGGCGTCGCCCGCAGTTTCAGCTCGCAACTCGAGCTATCCCATATGCGGCGCCGTCAGATGCTAACGTGCCGTAAGTCTCACAAACCAGCGATGTCCAGAAATCTGCGTAAGTACAAATTTCTGGCGTCGCCAGTGACTTGCGGCACGTTAGAATCTGCCGGCGCCTATAAAACCTGACTAAAGTTTAAAACACCCGCACTGTCTAACACGCCTCCCTAACATAGCCCGCACTGTCTAACACGCCTCCCTAACATAGCCCGCACTGTCTAACACGCCTCCCTAACATAGCCCGCACTGTCTAACCCTCTATCCGCTATCCCCCCTCACTATCCTAACAATAAAAAAGCTATTAACCCCTAAACCGCCGCTCCTTTACCCCGCCGCAACCTAATAAAGTTATTAACCCCTAAACCGCCGCTCCCGTACCCCGCCGCCAGCTATATTATATCTATAACCCCCTAAAGTGAGCCCCTAACACCGCCGCCATCTATATTAAAATTATTAACCCCTAATGTAAACCCCTTACACCGCCGCCATCTCTATTAAAATGATTAACCCCTAATTTAATCTACCTATCCTGCCGCCAGCTATATTATCTATATTAACCCTAAGTATATTATAGTTAATATAGGTATTACATTATATATATTAACTATATTAACCCTAATTATATTAGGGTTAATATAGTTACTATAGTATTTATATTAACTATATTAACTCTATCTAACCCTAACACCCCTAACTATATTTATATTAAATTAATCTAATTCATTTATAAACTAAAATATTCCTATTTAAATCTAAATACTTACCTATAAAATAAACCATAAGATAGCTACAATATAATTAATAATTACATTGTAGCTATGTTAGGGTTAATATTTATTTTACAGGTAAATTGTTAATTATTTTAACTAGGTATAATAGATATTAAATAGTTATTAACTATTTAATATCTACCTAGTTAAAATAATTACCCAATTACCTGTAAAATAAATCCTAACCTAAGTTATAAATACACCTACACTATCAATAAATTAAATAAACTACAAACATCTATCTAAAAATACAATTAAATTAACTAAACTAAATTACAAAAAAAAACAAACACTAAATTACAAAAAATAAAAAAAAGATTACAAGATTTTTAAGCTAATTACACCTATTCTAAGCCCCCTAATAAAATAATAAACCCCCAAAATAAAAAAAATTCCCTGCCCTATTCTAAATTAAAAGAATTTCAAAGCTCTTTACCTTACCAGCCCTTAAAAGGGCCTTTTGTGGGGCATGCCCCAAAGAATTCAGCTCTTTTGCATTCAACAAATACAATCCCCCCCCATTACAACCCACCACCCACATAACCCTATTCTAAACCCACCCAAACCCCCCTTAAAAAAGCCTAACACTACCCCCCTGAAGATCTCCCTACCTTGTCTTCACCACACCGGGCCGAACTCCTGATCCGATCCGGGCGATGTCGTCCTCCAAGCGGCAAAGAAGAATTCTTCCTCCGGCGATGTCATCCTCCAAGCGGCAAAGAAGAATTCTTCCTCCGGCGACGTCTTCCTCCAAGCGGCAGCAAAGTCTTCATTCTTCCGGCGGCATCTTCAATCTTCTTTCTTCGCTCCGCCGCCGCGGAGCATCCATCCCGGCCGACTGCTAAACTTGGAATGAGGTACCTTTAAATGACGTCATCCAAGATGGCGTCCGCCGAATTCCGATTGGCTGATAGGATTCTATCAGCCAATCGGAATTAAGTTAAAAAAATCTGATTGGCTGATTGAATCAGCCAATCAGATTCAAGTTCAATCCGATTGGCTGATCCAATCAGCCAATCAGATTGAGCTCGCATTCTATTGGCTGATCGGAACAGCCAATAGAATGCGAGCTCAATCTGATTGGCTGATTGGATCAGCCAATCGGATTGAACTTGAATCTGATTGGCTGATTCAATCAGCCAATCAGATTTTTTTAACTTAATTCCGATTAGCTGATAGAATCCTATCAGCCAATCGGAATTCGGCGGACGCCATCTTGGATGACGTCATTTAAAGGTACCTCATTCCAAGTTTAGCAGTCGGCCGGGATGGATGCTCCGCGGTGGCGGAGCGAAGAAAGAAGATTGAAGATGCCGCCGGAAGAATGAAGACTTTGCTGCCGCTTGGAGGAAGACGTCGCCGGAGGAAGAATTCTTCTTTGCCGCTTGGAGGATGACATCGCCGGAGGAAGAATTCTTCTTTGCCGCTTGGAGGACGACATCGCCCGGATCGGATCAGGAGTTCGGCCCGGTGTGGTGAAGACAAGGTAGGGAGATCTTCAGGGGGGTAGTGTTAGGCTTTTTTAAGGGGGGTTTGGGTGGGTTTAGAATAGGGGTATTTGGGTGGTGGGTTGTAATGGGGGGGGATTGTATTTGTTGAATGCAAAAGAGCTGAATTATTTGGGGCATGCCCCACAAAAGGCCCTTTTAAGGGCTGGTAAGGTAAAGAGCTTTGAAATTCTTTTAATTTAGAATAGGGCAGGGAATTTTTTTTATTTTGGGGGTTTATTATTTTATTAGGGGGCTTAGAATAGGTGTAATTAGCTTAAAAATCTTGTAATCTTTTTTTTATTTTTTGTAATTTAGTGTTTGTTTTTTTTTGTAATTTAGTTTAGTTAATTTAATTGTATTTTTAGATAGATGTTTGTAGTTTATTTAATTTATTGATAGTGTAGGTGTATTTATAACTTAGGTTAGGATTTATTTTACAGGTAATTGGGTAATTATTTTAACTAGGTAGATATTAAATAGTTAATAACTATTTAATATCTATTATACCTAGTTAAAATAATTAACAATTTACCTGTAAAATAAATATTAACCCTAACATAGCTACAATGTAATTATTAATTATATTGTAGCTATCTTATGGTTTATTTTATAGGTAAGTATTTAGATTTAAATAGGAATATTTTAGTTTATAAATGAATTAGATTAATTTAATATAAATTTAGTTAGGGTTAGATAGAGTTAATATAGTTAATATAAATACTATAGTAACTATATTAACCCTAATATAATTAGGGTTAATATAGTTAATATATATAATGTAATACCTATATTAACTATAATATACTTAGGGTTAATATAGATAACATAGCTGGCGGCGGGGTAGGTAGATTAAATTAGGGGTTAATAATTTTTATATAGGTGGCGGCGGTGTAAGGGGTCAGATTACGGGATAGATAAGGTAGATGGCGGCGGTTTTAGGGGCTCACAGTAGGGGGTTAGTTTATGTAGATGGCGGCGGGGTCCGGGAGCGGCGTTTTAGGGGGTAATAACTTTATTAGGGATTTCGGGGGGGGGGGGGATCGCGGTTGACAGGGAGATAGACATTGCGCATGCGTTAGGTGTTAGCTTTATTTTAGCAGATCGCGGTTGACAGGGAGATAGACATTGCGCATGCGTTAGGTGTTAGGTTTATTTTAGCAGATCGCGGTTGACAGGGAGATAGACATTGCGCATGCGTTAGGTGTTAGGTTTATTTTAGCAGCCAGTTTAGGAAGTTACGGGGCTCCAATAGTCAGCGTAAGGCTTCTTACGGCTGCTTTTTGTGGCGAGGTGAAAATGGAGTAAGTTTTCTCCATTTTCGCCACGTAAGTCCTTACGCTGCATATTGGATACCAAACTGCGCGGGTTTGGTATACCTGCCTATGGCCCAAAAAACTACGGGCGACGGCAGAAATATACGCGCGTAACTTCTAGCTTACGCCGTATATAGGATACCAAATCCGCGCAATTATTGGCGTCGCCGGCTTTTGCGAGAATAAAGTCCTGATTTATCTGTGAGGCTAAATATGGTTTGCGAGTTTAAGATCCTTTAATTGCGGCACTTCATAGCTACAAATACCTGCTCCTGTTGTAAGCTGTAGCAGTGTTCCGTTGATCGCATGGAGCAGGCAAGTTGGCGCCAGCAGGACAAAATGCAAAGGCGCATAAATAACCTTTATTACATGTGATCGTGAGCTATTTAGATCGCTGGAGTGATGTCATCTTGATCCCTAACTGTTCCCACAAAGGTAGGTGGGTGTTCAATGGTGTGGAAAATTTTGTAAACGGAGCTCCGGTCCAGCAGACTCACTGAGCGGCCATGTCCCAGTGTGGCCAAACTCTGCCCCTCCATATATTTTAGATTTTATTATTAAAACTATATTTTCTCTCGTTAGTCAAATCACTTCTGTTTATGTGTGTTTCTGTCAGTCAAAGATGTAATATTATTTATTTGTATGTAACTGGCAGCCATGGGGTAAAATGACTGCCCAGCTGTGAAAAATATGCATGGTGGGATCAAAAGTGTGGGCTAATGTAGAGCTTTCGGGGGCATTGTGCGGCTCTACTTATCATTGTAACCAGTCACTGATAGCTTGTTCAGTGTGTTTGTGGTGCAACACTATCTACTGTGTCCTGTAATGAGGAGAAGTTATTGTGCATAATAGTTTAAATTATTGGATTTTTTTTATGTGATATAGAAACGGAATGTCACTGAGCCGGACAGATAGCTCAGCATGCTAAGGCACTGTGGCTGAGCTCTGTAGCAACTCAAGGGTTGCAGGTTCGATCCCTGGCGAGGTCCACTCAGCCTTTCATCCTTCCGAGGTCGATAAAATGAGCAGTGCCTTGAGACCCTTACGGGTGATTAGCTGCGCTTTACAAGTACCCAATACATACTGAGGGGCTAAAAACTCATGAAATTTGTAATATTCCATAACAAATTCTCGGGATACGTTTGTACACAGCATTAGGTTATTTCTTTCATCAAGACAAATATGAATTAAAGGGACACTTAAGTAAAAATTAAACTCTCATGATTCAGATAGAGCAGCAATTTTACACAACTTTCCAATTTACTTCCATTAACAAAATGTGCACAGACTTTTTAGATTTACGCTTTTTATATTTACACTTTTTAAATCACCAGCTCAGCGGATGCTGCAATCTACTACCCCTGTAGTTTCAGGTTCTCCTGAAACATAAGTTAAGAATCAGCGGTCGTAAGATCGCTGCTCCTTAACTCGTCCTCCACCTCGGAGGTGATGGACAGCAATCCGCCCGATCGGATACCATCGAGGTGATTGACACCCCCTGCTAGCGGACGATTGGCCACAAATCTGCAGGGGGCGGCATTGCACAAGTATTTTCAAGAAAATTCGCTGTCTGCATTTATTAATGTGCAGCGGACATGATTCACTACAGCTAAGTGCTATTGCATTGTCTATTTATCATGCATTTGTTGATAATGCAAATCTTCTGTATTTACTGGTCCTTTAAACTTAGAACAAAGTCTTGAAATCTGTAAAGCAGGGGGCGGAGCTAGCCAGCAAACTGAGAGGAAGCTTTTAGCTGGAGCTCCAGACAGAGATCACAAAACAGAGAATTTTAAGGCTGTTTTGGCACTGCCAACTTTATACTTTAAGTCCTGTGTGCCTCTGGACACTACTAGGAGGCAGCAGGGCAAATTCCGGAGCTTTTGGAGCCATTTTCGAGAGATCCGAATTCCAGTACCAGGCCGAAACTAGGAAAGGCCGTGGATGCGGCCTACCCCGGGCCGGATAAAGTGCAGCAAGGGGCCGAAATCAATATAATTTAAATCCCTACCATCCGACCGGCCAGCTTATACTAGGTAGACCCAAGGATTGGCTTTATCAGACCGAAAATAATCATTTAAAGTGGAGCAGCTTACCGGAAGGTATAATAATTGAGGAGGTGGAGGAGGCCTCAGGAGTCCTTGCCTGGAGGTGAGGGCTGAGGAGATCAGGCAAAAAAGAAGGTGACAACATCATCTGGAAACTACATATATGCTTTGAAATCTGCTACAGGGATCAGCAACATAAGGGTGAGTGGCGGGAAAAGTCGCCATCTTGGATGCACTAGCATTATTGGGATTGTAATATACATCTACTCACTATACAATTTTATCATTAATCCTTGCCTAGATAGTGAGTTTGTATTATAACCTTAGCATCCTTGCAATGCAGGGGAGAGACACTGGGGGAGGATTATAAAGCAGAAAGCAATTAAAAGCTGCAGACTAACTGACTGTATGCCTGAATAGGCAGAGAGCATGAGAAGTCACTAGCATCAGATTCAGGGTTCTCAACCTAAGTAGTTCTAATAAAGCCACAGCAGATAACATCTCACCTCTCACTAGCCTAATTCTGCACCTCAACAAGGCGAGATTGGGACACTTCTAGCGAGACTTTCTGTGGTTAACACTGTCACGTAGACATTAGAACGGCAGACCCTGAGACACTAAGAAATATTAACAACACTCTGGAGAGATATTTAAAGCGTGCAATGTTTGGCTAAACATATTAAAATTCAACCTGGAGTGATCTTAAAGAGACATTGAGGATACAAGCTGACATAATGCCAACTAGCAGCAAACTAATGTTTTTATAAAGCTGTTGAAAGAGGAAAGGGAGGCAAGGTGAACAAAGGAGAATACAGGTGTAACATTTTCAATTCATCTGCTTCTCTGACGAATTTTGTAACATATCTGCTGAAGGGGGACACTTTTCAAGATGAAGAGCAGGAATCAAACAGTAAAGGACTGCTTATCCAAGTCGCAACTTAAACTTAAACTCATAGATAAAGCAGCTTCTCCAACAAAGCTACCCCCTGAGGCAGAACTAACAGAGGAAGATAACCAAGTGGGAAAGGATATCCCAAACAACGAACTGTTAACTCAGATTAAAGCCTTCTTCCATGAAGAATTGAAAACAGCAATATATGACCTCAAGAAGGACATAAGAGAAATTGGAGGAAGGACAACAGAGCTAGAGAACAAGATTGATGATATCACGGAAGAAATCCCCCAAATTCAACACACCCTGCTAGATCATGCTATATATATTAAAAAACTTGAAGAACAGGTGGAAGACCTAGAGAACAGATCTAGAAGATCAAATTTGAGAATCAGGAATCTCCCAGAAGATTACAAAAATCTCCAAGCGGATGTCACGGAGATATTTCACCAACTTATTCCAGATACAGAAATCAACATGTTACTATTTGATAGAATCCACAGAGCCCTCACCAGACCCTCCCAATCCAAAGCCAGAGACATTATAATTAAGCTACATTACTTTCATGTCAAGGAAATGATCTTACAAGCGGCAAGACAAGCTAAAACGATCACATATGAAGGTCACAACATCCAAATCTATACTGACTTATCCCCCATAACATTGAGAAAGAGGCGTGAAATGAAGCCGATTGTGGAGGCGCTTAACAGAGAGAAATTAAGGTACCGGTGGAACTTTCCCTTTAAGCTGATCTTCACCCACCAGAATACCCTATATTCTTGCTCATCTCTGGAAGAAGGACAGATAATTTTGAACAAGTTGGAAATAATGATGGAAGAACCTATGAAGCAGGCCACACAGCAGAAAGTGAGAAGAATACCTCAGAGAGAGTGGTCTGTAGTCGCTAAAAAAAGTAATGCAAAAAAATCAAAACCAGCTACATCCTCCAACGAAGATCAGAACTCCAACAACGAAGAGAATCCTCCTGTTCCATGAGGAAGGTATCCTTCCAAGCCAAGGTGATAAGGATCAGAATAATAAGAACTTTACCTCCCACTGCAGGACTGAATGTAAGGTATATGTGAAAGAGACATGGGTTTATGAGTTGTAATGATAAACTGTATAGTCTCTAACCATTGTTTTTTCTTTATTTATCATTTGTCTATATCTACTATTGTTTTCCCGTTTGCTGCTATATATTTTCTCCCTCAATATAATATCAGATGATAGAAAGTAAGAAATGTATAAGAAGATTACTCCAGAGTTGAACACTGACCAAAAGGTCAAAAATTACCCAGGTGCAGTTTAAGGCACCCTGTTTGAATGTTATATTTAATTGTTATATGCTTTATTGTTTGGTTTTAAAAGTTAAGTTACTACAGTCACGAAAAATAGGTTTATTAATAGACTCCAAATATGAAGGTATCCTCACATCATGCAAAGATTCCACAACTTCAGTCCGATTAGACTATAGGTATACAGGCTTCCCAAATACCATTAAGCTTAGAAATAAAAATCAAAAATGCAGATTAGAGTAATTTCACATAATGCCAGAGGCCTTAATTCCAATATAAAGAGGAAGAAAGCCATTCTAGAGTATAAGGCCCAAAAAGCTAACATAGTAATGATACAGGAAACTCACTTTACCTCCACCATGACACCTAAGTACTGGGATAAACTCTTCCCCACTAAATATCATGCTATCAATAACAAGAAGAAATGTGGTGTTTCCATACTCTTACATGCCTCCCTTAATTTTAAAGAGGAGGAAATAATCTCTGATAGGGAAGGGAGATACCTCATAGTGCGGGGTTTGATACACAATACACCAATCCTGTTAGTGAACATTTATGCCCCTAATGATCACCAAGGGCCATTTTTTACCAAAGTAAGCAAGCTATTGTTATCCTGGAAGAGATATCAAATAATCATGGGGGGCGACTTTAATATGACTCTAGATGATAAATTAGACAGGACATCGACGGACTCTCAAAAGCACAGACGACAGACCCCAGATCAGCAAATTTTAAGGGATTTACTACTAGATCACAATTTATTAGACAGCTGGAGAGCAGTAAATAGAGGAGCCCAAGAGTACACCTATTACTCGTCGGTACATGGCACACGCTCTAGAATTGACTTAATATTAATAAGTCAAATCATATTACCCCTAGTTACACAGGCTACTATTAGTAGTTGCGTATGGTCAGATCATGACATGATGAGAATAGATTTAGAAGGAGTGTTAAACCCAGGTAGAGTGAGGTCCTGGACCTTGCATCCCAAAGTATTCCAAAATGAAGTTTTTAAACACCAAATTGAGCAACATATCAACGAATTCATGAAAATAAATGGGGGCTCTACATCCAACCCAAATGTAATATGGAGTGCTCTGAAGGCCTCCATTAGGGGCCTGATTATAGCTGAATCTTCCAAAGTTAAAAAACAATATAATTACACAATAGAACAATTGAGGAAGGAGATCTCCACAATTCGAGAACAGGTACTGAGAAATCCCAAGGGAGGCCCATCTAAAGCATTAAAAAAGAAGAGTGAGGAACTCAATCTGCTACTTGACAAAGAGGCGATTACCTCATTCAAAGCAATTGATACGAGATACTATACATACGGAAATAAGCCTGACAAATTATTAGCAAATAAATTAAAAGATATGACCAGAGCCTCCACCATTCCACAAATACAGCTAGCAGATGGATCAGTGACCAATGACCCTCGACAGATAGCTAATGAATTTGCCAATTATTACAGTTTACTTTATAATTTGCCACAACCCAAGCTAGGCGTAGATAAACGAAAAGAATTAGATAATTTCCTGGAGAATAGCACATTAAAAAAAATATCCCAAGAAGATCTTGATTTGCTCAATGCGCCTGTCACATCACAGGAGGTACACCTAGCTATTAAAGGATTAAAGAGAAATAAAGCCCCAGGCCCGGACGGGTTCCCAGGCTCCTTCTATAAGGACCTTCAAAATTCTGTGATACCACATCTAGTAACTATTTTTAACAATATTATGCAAGGCATAGATATACCACAGGATTTGTTGACTGCGAGGGTGACAGTAATTCCAAAACCGGGGAAATGTAAACAATATTGTCAAAACTATAGGCCAATTTCGCTGATAAATCAGGACCTTAAGCTATTCACCAAAATTTTGTCAAACCGTTTGGCTATCCCCATCAAAAATTTAATAAATACTGACCAGGTTGGATTTATAGCTCAGAGAGAGGCTCCAGATAATGTAAGAAAGATTATAGACCTGATAAATCTGGCATCAAATAAAGGAATGCCTTCTCTGTTCCTCTCCCTGGATGCGGAGAAGGCATTCGACAGAATCAATTGGGAGTATATGCTAGCAGTCCTCAATAAGGTAGGGATAAGGGGTTCATTTTACACTGGGTTAAAAAAGTTGTATTCTACCCCAGATGCGTTTATAAGACTGTCGGGGTATCAATCGAAGCAAATAGCAATCAGAAATGGGACTAGACAGGGCTGCCCACTGTCTCCATTATTATTCGCATTATGTATTGAACCATTAGCCCAGAGAATTAGGGACAACCCCAACATATCAGGAATTAAGCTAGGTGGAAATGAATATAAAATATCGCTATTTGCGGATGATGTCATCCTCGCAGTCACTAAACCATTGCTTTCCCTTCCAGTAATATACTCCGAGATAGGTAAATTTGGCCTACTATCAGGGTACAAGGTGAACGAGAGTAAATGTGAGGCCCTAGATATCCACCTACCTAATCACACGAAAAAACTTCTGGAGATCAACTTTGCCTTCTCCTGGGCAAAAACGTCCATCAAATATTTAGGTATTTACCTTACAAGAAATATGCACAATCTATACAGAGAAAATTATAAAGTTATATTTAATCAGGTTAAGACATTATTGACCAAGTGGGCTAAACATAAACTGTCATTATATGGAAGGATTATGTCCATCAAAATGACGATACTACCTAAAATCCTCTATTTATTTCGCTCTCTCCCAATAAACGTGCCGATATCAGAGTTACTAACGACGCAGACAGAAATCCTCAAATTTATATGGCAGGGGAAAAGGGCAAGAATTAATAAGAACACTCTGACCAGACATAAATCAGGGGGAGGAGTGGGGCTTCCAGACCTAAGAGCTTATTATTATGCAGCTAGAATGGCCCAAACCATCCAATGGCATAAAACGACAAAGACCCCACAATGGGTCCAACTAGAAACTGATATCATGGAGGTAGGCAGACTAGACAGACTACTATGGGCAGACAAACAAGATAGACCCCAATCTTTAAGACAATATGTAGCAATACATCACACTATAACTTTATGGGACAAATTGACCAGAACTCATACAATCATTAATAATCGATCTCAAGCTACACCCTTAATACCCATCAAGTCATTAATAAGTTCACAATTGCAGGGAAAATGGGAAAATAAAGGTCTATACCGTATTGCAGACACACTTGTAAATGGTAAGATAATAACTTTTCAGCAGTATGAAGGGCTAGGGGAACCTGATAGAAATCTATGGTTTCAATACCTGCAACTCAAATCAAGGGTACAAGAGATACTAGGAAACACAAAGAGGGAGCATAACACCGCATATGAGTCATTGTGCCTATCTAAAGACTACAAGAGGGGCATAGTTACTATGTTATACCCAATTTTTAATGTCAAAGAAAAAGATAAAAAAAACTGTAGCATGATAAAATGGGAAAGGGATTTAGACAGATCTTGGTCAGTAGAAACATGGACAGAAAATATTCAGAGAGGTCTTAAATTCTCCCCTAATGCTAATTTAAAAGAAAATTACCTCAAAGTAATACATAGGTGGTACATCTACCCCACTAGAGGGGTTAAAGATGAAGAGCATGCGCATCATCAATGCTACAGAGGATGTAACGAAGTGGGGACATATCTGCATATGTGGTGGCACTGTGGGGGAGTCAAGCGGATATGGGATTACATCTCAAATTACTTAAGCATGCTATTAGAAGCAGATATAGCCCTTTCCCCAGAGCAAGCCCTTTTACATTTCCCACTAGAAGGACATTTAAAGAGGCATTCTAAATTAGTTAATATGATTTGTACTATCACACGCATGTGTATAGCTAAGTATTGGAAGACGGCTACCCCTTCATTTGAGTATATTGAAAAGAGAATAGAATACCACTACAATATGTCAAGTGCCACAGCAGAACTCTTAAACACTAAAGACCGGTTCATTGAAATGTGGGAACCTTATATTATGCATATTGAAAGGTCTAGAAGGATAGGAAGGACCGACATATAAAAGTCCAGAGTTAGAGGAAGTATTGTGTGAGAATTGTTTCTACCTGTATGGAATAAGATACTTTGGTGGATACGAAAATAATACTATTCGGAGTAAAATCCCGATAGGTCTATAATGAATGTGACTCCTTTTCTTTTGTTTTTGTTTTACACTGAACTTATATTGCTTCTTGTTTGAAGTTTATTTGTATTATGATGTTTTGACATGAAAAACTCAATAAAAAATATTTAAACAAAAAAAGAAATCTGTAAAGCAAAATATCGGCTAGATTTGGAGTTTGGCGGCCAAGGGGGTGCGTTAGCTACGCGGGCTTTTTTCTGGCCGCACCATAAAAATAACTCTGTTATTGAGAGTCCAAAAAAATGCTGCGTTAGGCTCCAAAAAAGGAGCGTAGAGCATTTTTACCGCAAATGCAACTCTCGATACCAGAGTTGCTTACGGACGCGGCCAGCCTCAAAAACGTGCTCGTGCACGATTCCCCCATAGGAAACAATGGGGCAGTTTGAGCTGAAAAAAAACCTAACACCTGCAAAAAAGCCGCGTTCAGTTCCTAACGCAGCCCCATTGTTTCCAATGGGGAAACACTTCCTACGTCTGCACCTAACACTCTAACATGAACCCCGAGTCTAAACACCCCTACCCTTACTAACCCCTAATCTGCCGCCCCCGCTATCGCTGACCCCTGCATTATATTATTAACCCCTAATCTGCCGCTACGTAAACCGCCGCTACTTACATTATCCCTATGTACCCCTAATCTGCTGCCCCTAACACCGCCGACCCTTATATTATATTTATTAACCCCTAATCTGCCGCCCACAACGTCGCCTCCACCTGCCTACACTTATTAACCCCTAATCTGCCGAGCAGACCTGAGCGCTACTATAATAAAGTTATTAACCCCTAATCCGCCTCACTAACCCTATCATAAATAGTATTAACCCCTAATCTGCCCTCCCTAACATCGCCGACACCTAACTTCAATTATTAACCCCTAATCTGCCGACCAGAGCTCACCGCTACTATAATAAATGGATTAACCCCTAAAGCTAAGTCTAACCCTAACACTAACACCCCCCTAAATTAAATATAATTTAAATCTAACGAAATTAATTAACTCTTATTAAATAAATTATTCCTATTTAAAGCTAAATACTTACCTGTAAAATAAATCCTAATATAGCTACAATATACATTATAATTACATTGTAGCTATTTTAGGATTAATATTTATTTTACAGGCAACTTTGTAATTATTTTAACCAGGTACAATAGCTATTAAATAGTTAAGAACTATTTAATAGTTACCTAGTTAAAATAATTACAAAATTACCTGTAAAATAAATCCGAACCTAAGTTACAATTAAACCTAACACTATACTATCATTAAATTAATTAAATAAAATACCTACAATTACCTACAATTAAACCTAACACTACACTATCAATACATTAATTAAATACAATATCTACAAATAACTACAATGAAATAAACTAACTAAAGTACAAAAAATAAAAAAGAACTAAGTTACAAAAAATAAAAAAATATCTACAAACATAAGAAAAATATTACAAGAATTTTAAACTAATTACACCTACTCTAAGCCCCCTAATAAAACAACAAAGCCCCCCAAAATAAAAAATGCCCTACCCTATTCTAAATTAATAAAGTTAAAAGCTCTTTTACCTTACCAGCCCTGAACAGGGCCCTTTGCGGGGCATGCCCCAGGAAGTTCAGCTCTTTTGCCTGTAAAAAAAAACATACAATACCCCCCCCAACATTACAACCCACCACCCACATACCCCTAATCTAACCCAAACCCCCCTTAAATAAACCTAACACTAAGCCCCTGAAGATCTTCCTACCTTGTCTTCACCTCACCAGGTATCACCGATCCGTCCTGGCTCCAAAATCTTCATCCAACCCAAGCGGGGGCTGGCGATCCATCATCCGGTGCTGAAGAGGTCCAGAAGAGGTTCCAAAGTCTTCATCCTATCCGGGAAGAAGAGTAGATCCGGACCGGCAACCATCTTCTTCCAAGCGGCATCTTCTATCTTCATCCGATGACGACCGGCTCCATCCTGAAGACCGCCAGCGCGGATCCGTCCTCTTCTTCCGACGACTTCCCGACGAATGACGGTTCCTTTAAGGGACGTCATCCAAGATGGCGTCCCTCGAATTCCGATTGGCTGATAGGATTCTATCAGCCAATCGGAATTAAGGTAGGAATATTCTGATTGGCTGATGGAATCAGCCAATCAGAATCAAGTTCAATCCGATTGGCTGATCCAATCAGCCAATCAGATTGAGCTCGCATTCTATTGGCTGTTCCGATCAGCCAATAGAATGCGAGCTCAATCTGATTGGCTGATTGGATCAGCCAATCGGATTGAACTTGATTCTGATTGGCTGATTCCATCAGCCAATCAGAATATTCCTACCTTAATTCCGATTGGCTGATAGAATTCTATCAGCCAATCGGAATTCGAGGGACACCATCTTGGATGACGTGCCTTAAAGGAACCGTCATTCGTCGGGAAGTCGTCGGAAGAAGAGGACGGATCCGCGCTGTAGGTCTTCAGGATGGAGCCGGTCGTCATCGGATGAAGATAGAAGATGCCGCTTGGAAGAAGATGGTTGCCGGTCCGGATCTACTCTTCTTCCCGGATAGGATGAAGACTTTGGAGCCTCTTCTGGACCTCTTCAGCACCGGATTATGGATCGCCAGCCCCCGCTTGGGTTGGATGAAGATTTTGGAGCCAGGACGGATCGGTGATACCTGGTGAGGTGAAGACAAGGTAGGATGATCTTCAGGGGCTTAGTGTTAGGTTTATTTAAGGGGGGTTTGGGTTAGATTAGGGGTATGTGGGTGGTGGGTTGTAATGTTGGGGGGGGGGGTAGTGTATGTTTTTTTTTTACAGGCAAAAGAGCTGAACTTCTTGGGGCATGCCCCGCAAAGGGCCCTGTTCAGGGCTGGAAAGGTAAAAGAGCTTTTAACTTTATTAATTTAGAATAGGGTAGGGCATTTTTTTATTTTGGGGGGCTTTGTTGTTTTATTAGGGGGCTTAGAGTAGGTGTAATTAGTTTAAAATTGTAATATTTTTCTGATGTTTGTAAATATTTTTTTATTTTTTGTAACTTAGTTCTTTTTTATTTTTTGTACTTTAGTTAGTTTATTTCATTGTAGTTATTTGTAGGAATTGTATTTAATTTATTTATTGATAGTGTAGTGTTAGGTTTTATTGTAGGTAATTGTAGATATTTTATTTAATTAATTTAATGATAGTATAGTGTTAGGTTTAATTGTAACTTAGGTTAGGATTTATTTTACAGGTAATTTTGTTATTATTTTAACTAGGTAACTATTAAATAGTTCTTAACTATTTAATAGCTATTGTACCTGGTTAAAATAATTACAAAGTTGCCTGTAAAATAAATATTAATCCTAAAATAGCTACAATGTAATTATAATTTATATTGTAGCTATATTAGGATTTATTTTACAGGTAAGTATTTAGCTTTAAATAGGAATAATTTATTTAATAAGAGTTAATTAATTTTGTTAGATTTAAATTATATTTAATTTAGGGGGGTGTTAGTGTTAGGGTTAGACTTAGCTTTAGGGGTTAATCCATTTATTATAGTAGCGGTGAGCTCCGGTCGGCAGATTAGGGGTTAATAATTGAAGTTAGGTGTCTGTGATGTTAGGGAGGGCAGATTAGGGGTTAATACTATTTATGATTGGGTTAGTGAGGCGGATTAGGGGTTAATAACTTTATTATAGTAGCGCTCAGGTCCGCTCGGCAGATTAGGGGTTAATAAGTGTAGGTAGCTGGCGGCGACGTTGTGGGGGGCAGATTAGGGGTTAATAAATATAATATAGGGGTCGGCGGTGTTAGGGGCAGCAGATTAGGGGTACATAAGGATAACGTAGTTGGCGGTCGGCAGAATAGGGGTTAAAAAAATTTAATAGAGTGGCGGCGATGTGGGGGGACCTCGGTTTAGGGGTACATAGGTAGTTTATGGGTGTTAGTGTACTTTAGAGTACAGTAGTTAAGAGCTTTATAAACCGGCGTTAGCCCAGAAAGCTCTTAACTCCTGCTTTTTTCCTGCGGCTGGAGTTTTGTCATTAGATGTCTAACGCTCACTTCAGAAACGACTCTAAATACCGGAGTTAGAAAGATCCCATTGAAAAGATAGGATACGCAATTGACGTAAGGGGATCTGCGGTATGGAAAAGTCGCGGCTGAAAAGTGAGCGTTAGACCCTATTTTCAGTGACTCCAAATACCGGCGGTAGCCTAAAACCAGCGTTAGGAGCCTCTAACGCTGGTTTTCACGGCTAACGCCAAACTCCAAATCTAGCCGTATGACTTTTTATTACAGGCGCATCAAAGAAAACATGTAGACTTTAATTATTCACACAGAGCATGGGATTTGAAAAAGAAAGTAAAATAAAATGTACATTTACAGTTTACTTGTTTTATTGGTGTTCTTTGTTTAAATAATTCAGATTCACTGGTTATTCAAGTTCTTAAAGGGACATAAAACCAACATTTTTTCCTTTGTGATTCAGGTAGAACACAATTTTAAACAACTTTCCAATGTACTTCTGTTATCAAATTTTCTATGTTTTCTTGTTATCCTTTTGTTGAAAAGCAGGTAAACTCAGGAGTGCACACCTGTCTGTATTACTATATGGCAGCAGTTTTACCACATTAGCAAGAGTACTAGAGGGCAGCACTATTTCCTCTCATGTAGTACTAATGTTATACATTTGCAAGAGCACTAGATGGCAGCACTCTTTCCAGTCATGTAGTACTAATGTTATACATTAGCAAGAGCACTAGATGGCAGCACTATTTCCTGTCATGTAGTACTAATGCTATACATTAGCAAGAGCACTAGATGGCAGCACTATTTCCTGTCATGTAGTACTAATGTTATACATTAGCAAGAGCACTAGATGGCAGCACTATTTCCTGTCATGTAGTGCTAATGTTATACCTTAGCAAGAGCACTAGAGGGCAGCACTATTTCCTCTCATGTAGTACTAATGTTATACATTAGCAAGAGCACTAGATGGCAGCACTATTTCCTGTCATGTAGTGCTAATGTTATACATTAGCAAGAGGACTAGATGGCAGCACTATTTCCTGTCATGTAGTACTAATGTTATACATTAGCAAGAGTACTAGATGGCAGCACTATTTCCTGTCATATAGTACTAATGTTATACATTAGCAAGAGCACTAGATGGCAGCACTATTTCCTGTCATGTAGTACTAATGTTATACATTAACAAGAGCACTAGATGGCAGCACTATTTCCTGTCATGTAGTACTAATGTTATACATTAGCAAGAGCACTAGATGGCAGCACTATTTCCTGTCATGTAGTACTAATGTTTTACATTAGCAAGAGCACTAGAGGGCAGCACTATTTCCTCTCATGTAGTACTAATGTTATACATTAGCAAGAGCACTAGATGGCAGCACTATTTCCTGTCATGTAGAACTAATGTTATACATTAGCAAGAGCACTAGATTGCAGCACTATTTCCTGTCATGTAGTACTAATGTTATACATTAGCATGAGCACTAGAGGGCAGCACTATTTCCTCTCATGTAGTACTAATGTTATACATTAGCAAGAGCACTAGATGGCAGCACTATTTCCTGTCATGTAGAACTAATGTTATACATTAGCAAGATCACTAGAGCGCAGCACTATTTCCTCTCATGTAGTACTAATGTTATACATTAGCAAGAGCACTAGATGGCAGCACTATTTCCTGTCATGTAGTACTAATATTATACATTAGCAAGAGCACTAGATGGCAGCACTATTTCCTGTCATGTAGTGCTAATGTTATAAATTAGCAAGAGCACTAGATGGCAGAACTATTTCCTGACATGTAGTACTAATGTTATACATTAGCAGGAGCACTAAATGGCAGCACTATTTCCTGTCATGTAGTACTAATGTTATACATTAGTAAGAGCACTAGATGGCAACACTATTTCCTGTCATGTAGTACTAATATTATACATTAGCAAGAGCACTAGAGGGCAGCACTATTTCCTGTCATGTAGTACTAATGTTATACATTAGCAAGAGCACTAGAGGGAAGCACTATTTCCTGTCATGTAGTACTAATGTTATACATTAGCAAGAGCACTAGAGGGCAGCACTATTTCCTGTTATGTAGTACTAATGTTATACATTAGCAAGAGCACTAGATGGCAGCACTATTTCCTGTCATGTAGTACTAATGTTATACATTAGCAAGAGCACTAGATGGTAGCACTATTTCCTGTCATGTAGTGCTAATGTTATACATTAGCAAGAGCACTAGATGGTAGCACTATTTCCTGTCATGTAGTGCTAATGTTATACATTAGCAAGAGCACTAGATGGCAGCACTATTTCCTGTCATGTAGTGCTAATGTTATACATTAGCAAGAGCACTAGAGGGAAGCACTATTTCCTGTCATGTAGTACTAATGTTATACATTAGCAAGAGCACTAGAGGGCAGCACTATTTCCTGTCATGTAGTGCTAATATTATACATTAGCAAGAGCACTAGAGGGCAGCACTATTTCCTGTCATATAGTGCTAATATTATACATTAGCAAGAGCACTAGAGGGCAGCACTATTTCCTGTCATGTAGTACTAATGTTATACATTAGCAAGAGCACTAGATGGCAGCACTATTTCCTGCCATGTAGTGCTAATGTTATACATTAGCAAGAGCACTAGAGGGCAGCACTATTTCCTGTCATGTAGTACTAATGTTATACATTAGCATAAGCACTAGATGGCAGCACTATTTCCTGTCATGTAGTACTAATGTTATACATTAGCATAAGCACTAGATGGCAGCACTATTTCCTGTCATGTAGTGCTAATGTTATACATTAGCAAGAGCACTAGAGGGAAGCACTATTTCCTGTCATGTAGTGCTAATGTTATACATTAGCAAGAGCACTAGAGGGCAGCACTATTTCCTGTCATGTAGTGCTAATATTATACATTAGCAAGAGCACTAGACGGCAGCACTATTTCCTGTCATGTAGTACTAATGTTATACATTAGCAAGAGCACTAGATGGCAGCACTATTTCCTGCCATGTAGTGCTAATGTTATACATTAGCAAGAGCACTAGAGGGCAGCACTATTTCCTGTCATGTAGTACTAATGTTATACATTAGCATAAGCACAAGATGGCAGCACTATTTCCTGTCATGTAGTACTAATGTTATACATTAGCATAAGCACTAGATGGCAGCACTATTTCCTGTCATGTAGTACTAATGTTATACATTAGCAAGAGCACTAGAGGGCAGCACTATTTCCCGTCATGTAGTACTAATGTTATACATTAGCAAGAGCACTAGATGGCAGCACTATTTCCTGTCATGTAGTACTATTGTTATACATTAGCAAGAGCACTAGATGGCAGCACTATTTCCTGTCATGTAGTACTAATGTTATACATTAGCAAGAGCACTAGATGGCAGCACTATTTCCTGTCATGTAGTACTAATGTTATACATTAGCAAGAGCACTAGAGGGCAGCACTATTTCCTGTCATGTAGTACTAATTTTATACATTAGCAAGAGCACTAGAGGGCAGCACTATTTCCTGTCATGTAGTATAAATGTTATACATTAGCAAGAGCACTAGAGGGCAGCACTATTTCCTGTCATGTAGTACTAATGTTATACATTAGCAAGAGCACTAGAGGGCAGCACTATTTCCTCTCATGTAGTACTAATGTTATACATTAGCAGGAACACTAGAGGGCAGCACTATTTCCTGTCATGTAGTACTAATTTTATACATTAGCAAGAGCACTAGAGGGCAGCACTATTTCCTGTCATGTAGTATAAATGTTATACATTAGCAAGAGCACTAGAGGGCAGCACTATTTCCTGTCATGTAGTACTAATGTTATTCATTAGCAAGAGCACTAGAGGGCAGCACTATTTCCTGTCATGTAGTACTAATGTTATACATTAACAAGAGCACTAGATGGCAGCACTATTTCCTGTCATGTAGTACTAATGTTATACATTAGCAAGAGCACTAGATGGCAGCAGTATTTCCTGTCATGTAGTACTAATGTTATACATTAGCAAGATCACTAGATGGCAGCACTATTTCCTGTCATGTAGTACTAATGTTATACATTAGCAAGATCACTAGATGGCAGCACTATTTCCTGTCATGTAGTACTAATGTTATTCATTAGCAAGAGCACTAGATGGCAGCACTATTTTCTGTCATGTAGTACTAATGTTATTCATTAGCAAGAGCACTAGAGGGCAGCACTATTTCCTGTCATGTAGTACTAATGTTATACATTTACAAGAGCACTAGATGGCAGCACTATTTCCTGTCATTTAGTACTATCGTTATACATTTACAAGAGCACTAGATGGCAGCAATATTTCCTGTCATGTAGTACTAATGTTATACATTAGCAAGAGCACTAGATGGCAGCACTATTTCCTGTCATGTAGTGCTAATATTATACATTAGCAAGAGCACTAGAGGGCAGCACTATTTCCTGTCATATAGTGCTAATATTATACATTAGCAAGAGCACTAGAGGGCAGCACTATTTCCTGTCATGTAGTACTAATGTTATACATTAGCAAGAGCACTAGATGGCAGCACTATTTCCTGTCATGTAGTACTAATGTTATACATTAGCATAAGCACTAGATGGCAGCACTATTTCCTGTCATGTAGTGCTAATGTTATACATTAGCAAGAGCACTAGAGGGAAGCACTATTTCCTGTCATGTAGTGCTAATATTATACATTAGCAAGAGCACTAGAGGGCAGCACTATTTCCTGTCATGTAGTGCTAATATTATACATTAGCAAGAGCACTAGACGGCAGCACTATTTCCTGTCATGTAGTACTAATGTTATACATTAGCAAGAGCACTAGATGGCAGCACTATTTCCTGCCATGTAGTGCTAATGTTATACATTAGCAAGAGCACTAGAGGGCAGCACTATTTCCAGTCATGTAGTACTAATGTTATACATTAGCATAAGCACTAGATGGCAGCACTATTTCCTGTCATGTAGTACTAATGTTATACATTAGCATAAGCACTAGATGGCAGCACTATTTCCTGTCATGTAGTACTAATGTTATACATTAGCAAGAGCACTAGAGGGCAGCACTATTTCCCGTCATGTAGTACTAATGTTATACATTAGCAAGAGCACTAGATGGCAGCACTATTTCCTGTCATGTAGTACTATTGTTATACATTAGCAAGAGCACTAGATGGCAGCACTATTTCCTGTCATGTAGTACTAATGTTATACATTAGCAAGAGCACTAGATGGCAGCACTATTTCCTGTCATGTAGTACTAATGTTATACATTAGCAAGAGCACTAGAGGGCAGCACTATTTCCTGTCATGTAGTACTAATTTTATACATTAGCAAGAGCACTAGAGGGCAGCACTATTTCCTGTCATGTAGTATAAATGTTATACATTAGCAAGAGCACTAGAGGGCAGCACTATTTCCTGTCATGTAGTACTAATGTTATACATTAGCAAGAGCACTAGAGGGCAGCACTATTTCCTCTCATGTAGTACTAATGTTATACATTAGCAGGAACACTAGAGGGCAGCACTATTTCCTGTCATGTAGTACTAATGTTATCCATTAGCAACAGCACTAGAAGGCAGCACTATTTCCTGTAATGTAGTACTAATGTTATACATTAGCAAGAGCACTAGATTGCAGCAGTATTTCCGGTCATGTAGTTCTAATGTTATACATTAGCAAGATCACTAGATGGCAGCACTATTTCCTGTCATGTAGTACTAATGTTATACATTAGCAAGATCACTAGATGGCAGCACTATTTCCTGTCATGTAGTACTAATGTTATACATTAGCAAGAGCACTAGATGGCAGCAGTATTTCCTGTCATGTAGTACTAATGTTATACATTAGCAAGATCACTAGATGGCAGCACTATTTCCTGTCATGTAGTACTAATGTTATACATTAGCAAGATCACTAGATGGCAGCACTATTTCCTGTCATGTAGTACTAATGTTATTCATTAGCACGAGCACTAGATGGCAGCACTATTTTCTGTCATGTAGTACTAATGTTATTCATTAGCAAGAGCACTAGAGGGCAGCACTATTTCCTGTCATGTAGTACTAATGTTATACATTTACAAGAGCACTAGATGGCAGCACTATTTCCTGTCATTTAGTACTATCGTTATACATTTACAAGAGCACTAGATGGCAGCAATATTTCCTGTCATGTAGTACTAATGTTATACATTAGCAAGAGCACTAGATGGCAGCACTATTTCCTGTCATGCAGTACTAATGTTATACATTAGCAAGAGCACTAGATGGCAGCACTATTTCCTGTCATGTAGTACTAATGTTATACATTAGGAAGAGCACTAGATGGCAGCACTATTTCCTGTCATGTAGTATTAATGTTATACATTAGCAAGAGCACTAGAGGGCAGCACTATTTCCTGTCATGTAGTACTAATGTTATACATTAGCATAAGCACTAGATGGCAGCACTATTTCCTGTCATGTAGTACTAATGTTTTACATTAGCATAAGCAAAAGATGGCAGCACTATTTCCTGTCATGTAGTACTAATGTTATACATTAGCAAGAGCACTAGAGGGCAGCACTATTTCCCGTCATGTAGTACTAATGTTATACATTAGCAAGAGCACTAGATGGCAGCACTATTTCCTGTCATGTAGTACTATTGTTATACATTAGCAAGAGCACTAGATGGCAGCACTATTTCCTGTCATGTAGTACTAATGTTATACATTAGCAAGAGCACTAGATGGCAGCACTATTTCCTGTCATGTAGTACTAATGTTATACATTAGCAAGAGCACTAGAGGGCAGCACTATTTCCTGTCATGTAGTACTAATATTATACATTAGCAAGAGCACTAGAGGGCAGCACTATTTCCTGTCATGTAGTATAAATGTTATACATTAGCAAGAGCACTAGAGGGCAGCACTATTTCCTGTCATGTAGTACTAATGTTATACATTAGCAAGAGCACTAGAGGGCAGCACTATTTCCTCTCATGTAGTACTAATGTTATACATTAGCAGGAACACTAGAGGGCAGCACTATTTCCTGTCATGTAGTACTAATGTTATACATTAGCAACAGCACTAGAAGGCAGCACTATTTCCTGTAATGTAGTACTAATGTTATACATTAGCAAGAGCACTAGATTGCAGCAGTATTTCCGGTCATGTAGTTCTAATGTTATACATTAGCAAGATCACTAGATGGCAGCACTATTTCCTGTCATGTAGTACTAATGTTATACATTAGCAAGATCACTAGATGGCAGCACTATTTCCTGTCATGTAGTACTAATGTTATTCATTAGCAAGAGCACTAGATGGCAGCACTATTTCCTGTCATGTAGTACTAATGTTATTCATTAGCAAGAGCACTAGAGGGCAGCACTATTTCCTGTCATGTAGTACTAATGTTATACATTAACAAGAGCACTAGATGGCAGCACTATTTCCTGTCATGTAGTACTAATGTTATACATTAGCAAGAGCACTAGATGGCAGCACTATTTCCTGTCATGTAGTACTAATGTTATACATTAGCAAGATCACTAGATGGCAGCACTATTTCCTGTCATGTAGTACTAATGTTATACATTAGCAAGATCACTAGATGGCAGCACTATTTCCTGTCATGTACTACTAATGTTATTCATTAGCAAGAGCACTAGATGGCAGCACTATTTTCTGTCATGTAGTACTAATGTTATTCATTAGCAAGAGCACTAGAGGGCAGCACTATTTCCTGTCATGTAGTACTAATGTTATACATTTACAAGAGCACTAGATGGCAGCACTATTTCCTGTCATTTAGTACTATCGTTATACATTTACAAGAGCACTAGATGGCAGCAATATTTCCTGTCATGTAGTACTAATGTTATACATTAGCAAGAGCACTAGATGGCAGCACTATTTCCTGTCATGCTGTACTAATGTTATACATTAGCAAGAGCACTAGATGGCAGCACTATTTCCTGTCATGTAGTACTAATGTTATACATTAGGAAGAGCACTAGATGGCAGCACTATTTCCTGTCATGTAGTACTAATGTTATACATTAGCAAGAGCACTAGAGGGCAGCACTATTTCCTGTCATGTAGTACTAATGTTATACATTAGCAAGAGCACTAGAGGGCAGCGCTATTTCCTGTCATGTAGTACTAATGTTATACATTAGCAAGAGCACTAGATGACAGCGCTATTTCCTGTCATGTAGTACTAATGTTACACATTAGCAAGAGCACTAGAGGGCAGCACTATTTCCTGTCATGTAGTACTAATGTTATACATTAACAAGAGCATTAGAGGGCAGCACTATTTCCTGTCATGTAGTACTAATGTTATACATTAGCAAGAGCACTAGATGGCAGCACTATTTCCTGTCATGTAGTACTAATGTTATACATTAACAAGAGCACTAGATGGTAGCACTATTTCCTGTCATGTAGTACTAATGTTACACATTAGCAAGAGCACTAGAGGGCAGCACTATTTCCTGTCATGTACTACTAATGTTATACATTAACAAGAGCATTAGAGGGCAGCACTAGTTCCTGTCATGTAGTACTAATGTTATACATTAGCAAGAGCATTAGAGGGCAGCACTATTTCCTGTCATGTAGTACTAATGTTATACATTAGCAAGAGCACTAGATGGTAGCACTAGTTCCTGTCATGTAGTACTAATGTTATATATTAGCAAGAGCATAAGTTGGCAGCACTATTTCCTGTCATGTAGTACTAATGTTATACATTAGCAAGAGCACTAGATGGCAGTACTATTTCCTGTCATGTAATACTAATGTTATACATTAGCAAGAGCACTAGAGGGCAGTACTATTTCCTGTCATGTAGTACTAATGTTATACATTAGCAAGAGCATTAGATGGCAGCACTATTTCCTGTCATGTAGTACTTATGTTATACATTAGCAAGAGCACTAGAGGGCAGCACTATTTCCTGTCATGTAGTACTAATGTTATACATTAGCAAGAGCACTAGATGGCAGCACTATTTCCTGTCATGTAGTACTAATGTTATACATTAGCAAGAGCACTAGAGGGCAGCACTATTTCCTGTCATGTAGTGCTAATGTTATACATTAGCAAGAGCACTAGAGGGCAGCACTATTTCCTGTCATGTACTACTAATGTTATACATTAGCAAGAGCACTAGAGGGCAGCAATATTTCCTGTCATGTAGTACTAATGTTATACATAAGCAAGAGCACTTGATGGCAGCACTATTTCCTGTCATGTAGTGCTCCAGACAAGTGCACGCCACCTATCTAGATATCTCTTCAAAAAAGAAAAAATGGGAATGATGCAAATTTGAACACTTTTTTTAAAAATTGTATTCTCCATGTGAATCATGAAAAAAAAATTGTGTTTCATGTCCCTTTAAGTGCCATTTTTAAATCATGTGCTACAGTTGACATATTTTGTGCCGTTACTCGGGTCACATCAAATCATGATCCAATTCCTCTGACAATAAAGACTTTATCTGTATATACCACCAAGAGCCTTCTTAATATTCAGCTTTTAGAATGGGAAGATCAATTCGATACAAGTTTTTAAAGAGATATCAAATGCCACATTTTTATTTCATGATTTAGACAGAGCAGACAATATTAAATAACTTTACAATTTACTTTAAATTTGCTCCATTCTTCTTGGTATCCTTTTGTCAAAGAAGCAGCAATGTACTACTGGGAGCTAGCTGAGCACTTTGGCATTACAAAAGAGATATATGTGCAATCACCAATTAGCATCTAGCTCCGATTAGTGCATTGCTGCTCCTGATCCTACCTAAGTTTCCTTTTCAATCAAGGATACCGAGAGAATGAAGCAAATTAGATAATAGATTTATATTGGAAATTTAAAAAAAAAAAACATATTGGGGTATATTTATTATAGTGCGAGCGGACATGATACAATGTAGCGTATCAAGTCCACCACACATCAATAAATGCTGACAGCATACGCTGTCGGCATTTATCATTGTACCAGCATTTCTTGTGAACTGCTGATGCAATGCCGCACCCTGCAGATTCGCGTACAGTCGGCCGCTAGCAGGGGGTGTCAATCAACCCGATCGTATTCGATCGGGTTGATTTCTGTCCGCGGCCTCAGAGCAGGCGGACTAGTTATGGAGCAGCGGTCTTTAGACTTCTGTTTCTGGCGAGACTGAAGGCTCGCTGGAATCAAGAGGCCTCAAGCTCCACACAGAGCTCGATAAATATGCCCCATTGCATCTAAATAATGAAAGTTTTATTTTGGATTTCTTGTCCCTTTAACGTATAATTTGGAATTCTGTGTCCTTATCCAATAAGTTTACTCAGTGCATTTCTAATCTCTTGACTCCTCAAGCCATATATTATAGGGTTTAACAGAGGCGTTACCACAGTATAGAGAAGGGAGAGGAACTTATCGGTATCTATAGAGTTTTTACTGGATGGTATTGTGTATATGGCTAATACTGTCCCATAGTATACACATACAACTGTCAAGTGGGAACTACAGGTGGAAAAAACTTTTTGTCTGCCACTGGTGGAAGGAATTTTAAGGACAGTGATGAGAATGTAAACGTAAGACAGAATGATGAGGGTTGAAGGAAGAATTAACACAAAGACACTGACCAGGAACATTTCCAGTTTCACAAATGATATATCTGAACAAGAAATCTCTAACAGAGGTACCAAATCACAGAAGAAATGATTAATGGTATTAGTATCACAGAACTCCATGCAACTTATCATTGTAGTTGACATGACTGGTACCAGAAAACCAAAGAACCAAGAAAATAATCCAAGTTGTAGACATAGTTTAAATTCCATTATTGCGGTATAACGTAACGGGTTACAAATAGCGAGATAACGGTCATAAGACATAGCCGTGAGAAGAAAACACCCAGCACAACTCGAGGAACCATGAATATAAAACTGAAAAAGGCAAGGAACATAAGATATTGTCCCACCATCTTGCCATGTAACACAGAGCATGTTGGGTATGATGTTGGTTGTCACTATAGTGTCAGATACGTAGAGGTTGCTTAGGAAGAAGTACATGGGAGATTTGAGATAAGGACTTAGTAAAACTAATGTAATGATCAGAAGATTACCCACCACTGTTGCAATGTAAACAGAAAGGGTTAAGAAGAAAATCCAAAACTTGTAGGGGTGATATTTGGTAAATCCCAAAAGCAGGAATTCTGTAACAGTTGTTTGGTTGTTCCCAATCATTGTCTGTTTACTAAAAAAAAATCAAAGAATTAACAATCATAAGAAAAAAAGGCATTTCATGGAATTAAATAACTTGGTAAGAACAAGTTGTTACTAACAGGCCTAGACGTATTCTAAATTAATTTTGAGGGACTTTAGGTAGATAGATAGTCAGACAGACAATCTACAGATGTTGAGGAAAATCTTCAGTGCGGTGTCAAGAGTTTTATAGCATTACGTGAAATGTTGGAAATATTGTATCTTCATTTTTCCCAACATTCCCTGCTAGCCTGATATCTAGGACCAAAAGGCTGACGTGGAGACATGCAGCCTTTAGCAGAACTGTGTGGCCGGGAGGTGCCGTCATGACATCCAAAAGATGAAGCTGTTTGGTCCTTGTGTGACTGGCCATTTTGGTGGCCGGTATGATTGTTTCAGTGTGGGTTTCAGAAGGTTCATGATTTCAATTTAAAGGTAAGTAGGGGAGGTTGAGACACTGCTCCAAAACCAGTAGTGCCCGCTTTATGTAAAGAACTTTGTGCTTCAATGTGTCAAGAATTATTATAAATACTAATAGATGGCAAGTCAAAAAGCTATTTGTTAGCAGAACATTTATATAAAATTATGAAATAATAATAATTGATTTTAGTAATATTAGGTATATTCAGTTATCACTGGTGTTTCCAGTGTTCCATGTGTTATATAATATTTTTATTAGCCTCTTGCAACTGTTTTATGAGACTCCATTCTCTAAAATGTACTTGTCACATAGCTTTGAATTTTGTCTGTAAAGAAACCCACGTGAACATGAACTGCAAGAGAAATTAAACTTATTTTTGTCCAGATAAATTACTTTTTTGATGTATTCCTGTTATCTGTTTAGTCCAGACCCTGTTAGTAATGCAATCCAGTGTGTGTAGCAACGATCAATCGCATATATTTCTCTTATCAAGGAATGTTTCTGTTATAAAAACTGTATCATGTAGCTAGAACTCACTTCTCTAGTCCTTTCTCTGTCTATAAGAGGAGTTCTGCTAGCAGTAAAATAAATGATCAGCCTGTAAACAGATTTCCTGTTGTATTAAATATTTGAGTCTGGTCTGTATTATATTTCTCTACCTGGTAAGAACCTATTTTGGGCTAAATTTCCACAACACATGTGTGAACCTATTGAGTCTGGGGCATTATTGGGTGGTTAGGGGGCGTGGCTAGGCAGAAAAGAGGGCTGGGTGAGGCTATTTTTCCCTTCAAACATTATTATTATTATTATTATTATTATCGGTTATTTGTAGAGCGCCAACAGATTCCGCAGCGCTATTAACAAAGGCGGAGTACAAAAAAAAACAGTTATAGGGATCAAATGGGTAGATGGCCCTGCTAAGAGTTGCACTGTTGTAGTCAGCTCTTGAGAAGGTGATCAACAAACAGCTGGACTCTTAAGCTTACATGCTAGGGGGGTTCAGGGGATAGCAATGGAGGAGAGGAACTGGTATAAAGTAAGGTTAGCGTAGGTTGTATGCATCCCTGAACAGTAGAGTCTTTAGGGAGCACTTGAAGCTTTTAAAACTAGAAGAGAGTCTTGTGGAGCGAGGCAGAGAGTTCCACAAGATGGGAGCCAGTCTGGAGAAGTCCTGTAAACGGGAGTGTGATGAGGTGACAAGAGAGGAGGAGAGTAGGAGGTCTTGAGCAGAGCGAAGGGGACGGGAAGGAGAGTATCTGGAGACAAGATCTGAGATATAGGGGGGAGCAGTGCAGTTGAGGGCTTTGTATGTCAGAGTGAGAATTTTGTGTTTGATCCTAGAGGCAAGAGGAAGCCAGTGGAGAGATTGGCAGAGAGGTGCAGCAGATGAAGAGCGACTTGTAAGGAAGATGAGTCTGGCAGAGGCATTCATTAAGGATTGTAAAGGAGCTAGGCGGTAGGTGGGGAGACCAGAGAGGACAGAGTTGCAGTAATCGAGGCGGGAGAGGATGAGAGAGTGGATAAAAATCTTAGTTGTGTCTTGTGTAAGGAAGTGTCTAATTTTAGAGATATTTTTAAGGTGGAAGCGGCAGGCTTTAGCCAAAGACTGAATGTGAGAAGTGAAAGAAAGATCTGAGTCAAATGTGACCCCGAGACATTGGGCATGCGGGGTAGGGGTAATGATGGAGTTGTCGACAGTTATAGAGAGATTGGAGGTGGAGAGTTTTGAAGAAGGGGGGAAAATAAGGAGCTCAGTTTTGGAGAGATTTAGCTTGAGGTAGTGAGAGGACATCCAGTTGGAGATGTGAGAAAGACAGTTAGTGACACGGGTTAGCAAGGAAGGAGAAAGGTCTGGTGCAGAGAAGTAGATTTGGGTGTCGTCAGCATACAAATGATATTGTAAACCATGGGACTTTATTAGGGAACCAAGTGATGACGTGTAGATTGAGAAGAGAAGGGGACCGAGGACAGAGCCTTGCGGTACTCCGACAGAAAGTGGTGACGGGGCAGAGGAGGCCCCAGAGAAGGTTACACTAAAGGTACGGTTTGACAGGCAGGAAGAGAGCCACGAGAGGGCTGTGTCACATATGCCAAAGGATTGGAGGGTTTGGAGCAAGAGAGGGTGGTCAACAGTGTCAAAGGCTGCGGACAGATCAAGGAGAATAAGCAGAGAGAAGTGGCCTTTTGATTTTGCTGTAAGTAGGTCGTTGGTAACCTTAACAATTGCTGTTTCTGTGGAGTGATGGGGACGAAATCCAGATTGCAATGGGTCAAGGAGGGAGTTTATTGTAAGGAAATGGGAAAGGCGTGCATAAGCTAGTTTTTCGAGAAGCTTTGATGCAAGAGGGAGGAGGGAAATAGGGCGGTAGTTGGATGGGGAGGTAGGATCAAGGGAGGGTTTTTTGAGGATATGTGTGACCAGTGCATGTTTCAGCGAAGAGGAAAATATACCGGTGCTGAAGGAGAGGTTGAAAGTGTGTGTGAGTATAGGGGTAAGGGTGGCAGAGAGGGAGGGGAGTAGCTGTGAGGGGATAGGGTCAAGGGGACAGGTAGTGAGGTGAGAGCACAGTATAAGTGCCGAAACTTCTTCCTCAGTAACAGGGGAGAATGAGCTAAGTTTAAGGTTATGTGGGTTGTGGTTGATTGAGAGCATTTGAGGGGGTGAGGGAATGGAATTATGTTGAGAGCTGATTTCATTTCTGATGGAGTTGATTTTGTTATTGAAGTGGTTGGCAAAGTCTTGAGCTGACAGAGAAGTTGTATTAGGAGGTGGGGGAGGGCGGAGAAGAGTATTGAAAGTGGAGAACAAACGTTTTGGGTTTGAAGAAAGATTAGAGATAAGAGTAGAGAAGTAGTGTTGCTTATGGAAATTAAGGGCAGAGTAGTAGGAGTTCAAGATAAATTTGTAGTGTTGAAAATCAGCTGAACTCCTAGATTTTCTCCAGTGCCGCTCAGCAGTACGGGAACATCTGCGTAGGTATCGTGTCAGTGGAGTATGCCAGGGCTGAGGATGAGTGTTTGATTTCCTAGCTATGGTAAGAGGGGCGAGATTGTCAAGGACGGATGTAAGGGTGGAATTATAGTGGCAGATAGATTGGTCAGGGCATGAAAAGGAGGAGAAGGATGAGAGGAGAGGTTTGATGGAATTAGAAAGCTGTTGTTGATCTAATGACGTAATGCTTCTGTGAAGTTTGGTGTGAGGAGCAGAAGGAGGGAGAGTTGTAGGGAGGGATGATATGTTGCAAGTAAGGAGATGGTGGTCAGAAAGAGGAAAGGGGGAGTTTGTGAAGTTTGAGAGGTTGCATCGATAACTAATGATCAGTTTAAGGGAGTGACCATCTTTGTGAGTGGGAGAATCAGTCATTGTCACAAACCAAAAGAGGAAGTGAGTTGCAGAAGTTGTTTTGCAGAGGAGGCAGTGGGATTGTCAAGAGGGATGTTGAAGTCACCAAGAATGAGGGAAGGGGTGTCTGAGGAAAGGAAATAAGGTAGCCATGCAGCCAAGTGATCTAGAAATTGAGTTGAGGAGCCAGGAGGACGGTATATGACTGCGACACGTATAGAAAGAGGAGAGAATAAGCGAATCATGTGGGTTTCGAATGAAGAAAATGTGAGGGAAGAGATGGGGTGTATTTGTTGAAAGGTGCAATGAGAGGAAAGTAAAATACCAACACCACCTCCTTGTCTATTACCAGACCTAGGAGTGTGGCTGAAGTGGAGACCCCCATGTGACAGAGCAGCAGTGGATGCTGTGTCTAGGGGAGAGAGCCAGGTTTCTGTTAGGGCCAGAAGGTTGAGGGAGCGGGAGATAAAGAGGTCATGTATAGAAGTGAGTTTGTTGCAAACAGAGCGAGAGTTCCAAAGTGCACAAGTGAAAGGGAAAGTGGTTTTTGATATAAGATGAATGTGAGTAAGGTTGTACTCATCACATTCTATGTGATTATATTATTCCACTGAAAGGAACAGTAAACACATTGCAATTATTGGGCTTTTTCAGCAGTCATACAATAAACTAACATACTGTGTCATTTTGAAAATGTTTGGAATGTATTATCACCTTGTTTTCTGCTGTGGTTTTTTCACTCACTGCTTGCTTTACTGGTGTAGATAATATCTGCCACAGTCATTATTTTAGGAAACTCTTTATTGTTTTTGCATTTCTTATCTCATTGCCTCTGTCTAAAGGGATATGAAATCCAAAATGTTTCTTTCATGAGTCAAAGAACATACAATTTTAAACAACTTTCTCATTTATTTCTATTATAAAATGTTCTTTGTTTCCTTGGTATCTTTTGTTGAAAAGCAGGGACATTTGCTTAGGAGCCAGACCATTTCTGTAGCACTACAGGGCAGCTGTTTTGCAAGAATGTTATGCATTTGCAAGAACACTATATTGCAGCACTATTTCCGGTCATGTAGTGCAGGGTTCTTCAAACTTATTTTCCCAAGACCCAGTGCAATGATACCACATACCTTTGCCATCATATTTTTATGCTTGGGGGCATATTTATCAATGTGCAAACGGACATTATACCATGTAGCGTATCATGTCCGCCGCACATCGATAAATTCCGACAGCTTACGCTGTTAGCATTTATCATTGCACCAGCAGTTCTTGTGAACTGCTGGTGCAATGCAGCCCCTGCAGGTTCGCGGCCGCTAGCCGGGGGTGTCAATCAAACCAATCGTATTTGATCGGGTTGATTTCTGTCCGCCGCCTTAGAGCAGGCGGACAAGTTATGGAGCAGCGGTCTTTAGACCGCAGCTTTATAAATTATGTTTGCAGCAAACCTTTCCATACGGAGCTTGATAAATTGACCCCGTTGTCTGAAAATTTCTGAAGTAATATACAAGATAAGTAAATAAGAGACTTTTTTGAAGCACAGTGCTTGTAGGGACAGGCAACTGTGCTGGAGGCGCACAGTTGTGTAGGTAGTGGAGAGAAGCTGCTGGAATGAACGGTGTAAAAGTGTTCAGAGTTTACCCTTTAAACTCTGGACACTGGATAAGTATTAGGTAAGGAAGACAGTGTAAATTCTACAGCGCTACTCTCTGTGGATATATACACAATTACGTAGACCCGTTTGTATAAGCCCAATAATGCCTACAGAAGTACAGTATTACAAATACAGCCTATGTACACAAATTAAGATACACAGATTTATATACGGTTTCGTGGGAGGTGTATAATGTCCATACAATCTCTGCGTTATACCGCAATTATTATATAGCAGTGTTATAGGAACCAATAGTTGACAACAGCAAAGACACTTCTAATGGCGAGTCCTAAAGCGGTCTCTCAGTTCACTTACTTCTGTGTCCTCAATCGTATGAGGTAAGTGATGAGTGGTATAGACCGGTCCCGAATGGAACGAGATTCTTTCCGTTTTAGCCAATTTCTATTCCTCAGGCTCACTCAAACGTTACCCTTCCTTCTCTTTTCCCCTTCTTATATACGATTAGCCCGCTTGTCACAGGAACTCCAGTATGTATATTTTAGGGATAAAGAAGGGGACCAAACATAGTGTGATACCGTAGAATCAGTGTATAATTTATTACAAATAAAAAGTGGTACTCACAAGTCTGTCCTCAAACATATGAGGTATAGATAAAGCGTATAAAAAATGTCAGTAAAAGTTCAGCTGGAACTCAGTGCCCGCGGGACACCACAGTAGAACCAGGCAATATACAGCGTTTTGGGAACAGCCAGATCCAACACCCAGGTAGCCTGACGCGTTTCAAAGTCTAGAGTGACTTCTTCATCAGAGGCGGTGGTGAATCTGGCTTGAAGTAAAATATTTATAGTCTCCCGCCTTTGCTTGGAGTGGGTGTGTGGAGCTGGCTGTTCCCTGATTGGATCTCACATAGGTTTTGTTAACCAATCGAATCAAATATTTGACAATTACAATTTTGTAAGTTAAACTGTTGCATTGTTAACCCATCTTACATGGAAAAGGAGAGCGCTGCAGTAATAGAGAAGCTATATAGTTTTGCTCCTCATTTGTTGGTTTTCTAAAATGCAAGTCGATTAAAAAACAACTAACGTATTTTAAAAGTTAATGGGATGTTTTTTTCCTTTATAATATGGTGCATAACACTATGGGACCTCTTGTCTTGATGCACCTTAAGTTAAGTCTGTATTGTTCATACAGTAGATATTAAATGCATGCCCAAAATTTCAGGGGAAATAAATGGATCAAAATGTTTGTATTTCTAATACCATTTTGATTTGAAAATGCTTATACAGAACTTTTTGGGTTTTGATAGAATGTATTACGTGAAAACGTGCAGAAACCTCTGTTTCCCCTTACTTCTATTGGTCCTTCATTTTCCATATAGAAGATATTTACTAAAAGTTTTTTTCCCCAATTTGGGGTTTGACAGTATAATTTTACATGCAATGATTCTTGTAATTATTGTTTCTACATGTAAATGGTTAAATCAGTTTATATTCAAGAATGCTAGATGGTTTATTTTTATGTGTCTTATTAAATTGATAAGTTATTGATCTTTCTCTATTCCCAATGGTTGTTGTTAGTGTTACCTTAAGATTTAAACATACTTTACAACAAAAAAACCTTAACAGGTAGTATATATAGTTGGCGCAGCGAGTTTCTATTCTGTTCAAGTTGGATATTCTGGCACATATAATGGGTGCCCTTAGTTATATATAAAAAGAAACTACAATACAATGATAAAAACATAATAAAACATAGAATTCATTCTAATTAAAAGATAATCTTTTTAAAAACCAAATTTTCAACGCTACGATATCAATATCTTTATTGAGACCCTTTGGATACAGAGTATTTAGATAGTGTACGTTTCTCTTTGCCTTAATTTTTTGACCCTATCACCTCCATTATTGTCTGGTGTAATCAATTCGAGTATAGTACCTTTTAGATGGTTAAGGTTCTTATTGTGATGTGTGAGGAAATGATTGGATACACTGTGCCCTTTGAATCCTATTTCAATGTTTTTTATATGTTCTAAGAGCCTAGATTTGTAGACTCTTTTGGACCTGCCTATATATTGCAGGCCACAGCTGCATTCAAGTAAATATACACAATATTCGCTTTTACAATTAGTTAGAGCATTAATAACACATTTCTTGTTATTTGACTTTGAAACTATGGTATGTGTGGGCTTATTCCCATTATAGGCATGGGCACACCCTTCGCAATTCTTGCGATTGCATTTGTAAAAGCCTAAACTTTTGTTTTCCAACCAATTTTGTTTCGGTTTATTTCTTTTAAGCTTGCTGGGTGCCAATAGATTTTTCAAAGATTTGTTTTTTCTGAATGTTAATTTTGGGTCTTCCCCTATGAGATCTTTAAGTAGTTTGTCCTGCTTTAAGACTGGCCAATATTTACGAAAGATAGCTCTAATTTCAGGTGCTGCTTCATTGAATGTCGTTATGAAGCAAGGGTCCTTTTGTTTGTGTGGAATTATTCCCTTGGGACAGTTTCCTTCTTTTTCTTGTAATACTTTCCTCCCTATAATGGAGGTGATAGGGTCAAAAAATGAAGGCAAAGAGAAACGTATTGGATACACTATCTAAATACTCTGTATCCAAAGGGTCTCAATAAAGATATTGATATCGTAGCGTTTCTCTAGCCAAAACCTACACATTATATTCCAACTTATAGATACGTCTTATTAAATATGAAGAGTTTGCTAAATACATTCAGTATTTTTCATAGATTTCTTTATAACAACAACATTTAATTTCACTTGGATTTTGAGAAATTTCACTTAATAGTTTAGAAGCATTGAAAATTTGGTTTTTAAAAAGATTATCTTTTAATTAGAATGAATTCTATGTTTTATTATGTTTTTATCATTGTATTGTAGTTTCTTTTTATATACAACTAAGGGCACCCATTATATGTGCCAGAATATCCAACTTGAACAGAATAGAAACTCGCTGCGCCAACTATATATACTACCTGTTAAGGTTTTTTTGTTGTAAAGTATGTTTAAATCTTAAGGTAACACTAACAACAACCATTGGGAATAGAGAAAGATCAATAACTTATCAATTTAATAAGACACATAAAAATAAACCATCTAGCATTCTTGAAATTGGGGAAAAAAACTTTTAGTAAATATCTTCTATATGGAAAATGAAGGACCAATAGAAGTAAGGGGAAACAGAGGTTTCTGCACGTTTTCACGTAATACATTCTATCAAAACCCACAAAGTTCTGTATAAGCATTTTCAAATCAAAATGGTATTAGAAATACAAACATTTTGATCCATTTATTTCCCCTGAAATTTTGGGCATGCATTTAATATCTACTGTATGAACAATACAGACTTAACTTAAGGTGCATCAAGACAAGAGGTCCCATAGTGTTATGCACCATATTATAAAGGAAAAAAACATCCCATTAACTTTTAAAATACGTTAGTTGTTTTTTAATCGACTTGCATTTTAGAAAACCAACAAATGAGGAGCAAAACTATATAGCTTCTCTATTACTGCAGCGCTCTCCTTTTCCATGTAAGATGGGTTAACAATGCAACAGTTTAACTTACAAGATTGTAATTGTCAAATATTTGATTCGATTGGTTAACAAAACCTATGTGAGATCCAATCAGGGAACAGCCAGCTCCACACACCCACTTCAAGCAAAGGCGGGAGACTATAAATATTTTACTTCAAGCCAGATTCACCACCGCCTCTGATGAAGAAGTCACTCTAGACTTTGAAACGCGTCAGGCTACCTGGGTGTTGGATATGGCTGTTCCCAAAACGCTGTATATTGCCTGGTTCTACTGTGGTGTCCCGTGGGCACTGAGTTCCAGCTGAACTTTTACTGACATTTTTTATACGCTTTATCTATACCTCATATGTTTGAGGACAGACTTGTGAGTACCACTTTTTATTTGTAATAAATTATACACTGATTCTACGGTATCACACTATGTTTGGTCCCCTTCTTTATCCCTAAAATATACATACTGGAGTTCCTGTGACAAGCGGGCTAATCGTATATAAGAAGGAGAAAAGAGAAGGAAGGGTAACGTTTGAGTGAGCCTGAGGAATAGAAATTGGCTAAAACGGAAAGAATCTCGTTCCATTCGGGACCTGTCTATACCACTCATCACTTACCTCATACGATTGAGGACACAGAAGTAAGTGAACTGAGAGACCGCTTTAGGACTCGCCATTAGAAGTGTCTTTGCTGTTGTCAAATATTGGTTCCTATAACACTGCTATATATAAATTGCGGTATAACGCAGAGATTGTATGGACATTATACACCTCCCACGAAACCGTATATAAATCTGTGTATCTTAATTTGTGTGCATAGGCTGTATTTGTAATACTGTACTTTTGTAGGCATTATTGGGCTTATACAAACGGGTCTACGAAATTGTGTATATATCCACAGAGAGTAGCGCTGTAGAATTTACACTGTCTTCCTTACCTAATATACAAGATAGCTGCAATTTTTGGCAAAGTGAGTAAAATGGGTGCGCATTTTATTCCTGATTTTAGTCAAACTTGAACATGTTGTAATAACGTATACACACACTCATACAACACACACACTCATACAACACACACACTCATACAACACACACACACTCATACAACACACACACTCATACAACACACACACTCATACAACACACACACACTCATACAACACACACACTCTCATACAACACACACACTCATACAACGCACACACTCATACAACGCACACACTCATACAACACACACACTCATACAACACACACACACTCATACAACACACACACTCATACAACGCACACACTCATACAACGCACACACTTGGAAGGAGAGTTGCTTATCCTGCTAAGAGCAAATATCTGATACTAGGTACCTAGTTCTTTTTATCCCGCGCGTGATACACGCTAAGTGCGGGACTTACTGACATTCTCCGTTACTTCATGCTGCCAGAATTTCTATTTTGTCCTGAAGCCGTTGTTACTATAAGGTACAAAGTAAGGTGTTAACCTCAGTCAGGACAGATCCAGCCAGTGACACGGACCATTACCGTGCTCAACCACCGAGAGGAAACCGCCACCAGTGTGGTCAGAACGGCTTGCTGTGAGACGGTTAAACCTTAGTGGGAGTTTACCTGGAAGCTTGAATATCACTCAATCACCACGGGTGAACCTTCACTACATAAGCTGAGCGGCCTGCTTTTAGCCGATAAAAGAAAACGGTAAGACGCCCTGGAGCGCCCTTTTTAACATATACATAAGTACTTTTGATAATTGCATATAAAAGGTGGAACGCTGTCTTTAAACTTTAGGCACTCATCTATTTAAGAATTGCCACAAAATGACTGAAAGTGTTATGCAACATTGTTAATCATTTTTTTGGATCATTATCAACTGCTGGTCCCTGAGCATTTGCGGATCAATTTTTACCAGTGGTCTACATCGATTTGACTATACTTTTTTGTCCTTATACATACGGATGATAAATGGAATTTTAACATTTTTTCTGAATATATTGGTGGTATTTTTAAGATTTATTTTCTATAGGGAGACGTCCCTTCTATTTTTTGATGTTAGTAATTTTTACTTGCCATATATATGTTTAATTATGTTTATTAAACTCATAATTTTTTAGAGATTAAGTGTGGTATTTATTCTTGCTTTTAGCGCCCTCTCATTTTATATTTTGATACACACACTCATACAACACACACACTCATACAACACACACACACTCATACAACACACACACTCATACAACACACACACTCATACAACACACACACACTCATACAACACACACACTCTCATACAACACACACACTCATACAACACACACACTCATACAACACACACACTCATACAACACACACACACTCATACAACACACACACTCATACAACACACACACACTCATACAACACACACACTCATACAACACACACACTCATAGAACACACACACTCATACAACACACACACTCATACAACACACACACACTCATACAACAAACACACTCACATTACACATACTATATACACACCAGACACACTCTCATACAACACACACACTCATACAACGCACACACTCATACAACACACACACTCATACAACACACACACTCATACAACACACACACTCATACAACGCACACACTCATACAACACACACACTCATACAACACACACACTCATACAACACACACACCACTCATACAACGCACACACTCATACAACGCACACACTCATACAACACACACACTCATACAACGCACACACTCATACAACACACACGCTCATACAACACACACACTCATCCAACGCACACACTCATACAACACACACACACACTCATACAACGCACACACTCATCCAACGCACACACTCATACAACACACACACACACTCATACAACACACACACTCATACAACGCACACACTCATACAACACACACGCTCATACAACACACACACTCATCCAACACACACACTCATACAACACACACACACACTCATACAACGCACACACTCATCCAACGCACACACTCATACAACACATACACTCATACAACACACACACTCATCCAACACACACACTCATACAACACACACACTCATCCAACGCACACACTCATACAACGCACACACTCATACAACGCACACACTCATACAACGCACACACTCATACAACACACACACTCATACAACACACACACTCATACAACACACACACACTCATACAACACACACACTCATACAACACACACACTCATACAACACACACACACTCATACAACACACACACTCATACAACACACACACTCATACAACACACATACACTCATACAACACACACACTCATACAACACACACACTCATCCAACACACACACTCATACAACACACACACTCATCCAACGCACACACTCATACAACGCACACACTCATACAACGCACACACTCATACAACGCACACACTCATACAACACACACACTCATACAACACACACACTCATACAACGCACACACTCATACAACACACACACTCATACAACACACACACTCATACAACACACACACACTCATACAACACACACACTCATACAACACACACACTCATACAACACACATACACTCATATAACACACACACTCATACAACACACACACTCATACAACACACACTCATACAACACACACACTCATACAACACACACACTCATACAACACACACACACTCACATTACACATACTATATACACACCAGACACACTCTCATACAACACACACACTCATCCAACGCACACACTCATACAACACATACACTCATACAACGCACACACTCATCCAACGCACACACTCATACAACGCACACACTCATACAACGCACACACTCATACAACGCACACACTCATACAACACACACACTCATACAACACACACACTCATACAACACACACACTCATACAACACACACACACTCATACAACACACACACTCATACAACACACACACTCATACAACACACATACACTCATACAACACACACACTCATACAACACACACACTCATACAACACACACACACTCATACAACACACACACTCATACAACACACACACTCATACAACACACACACTCATACAACACACACACACTCACATTACACATACTATATACACACCAGACACACTCTCATACAACACACACACTCATACAACGCACACACTCATACAACACACACACTCATACAACGCACACACTCATACAACACACACACTCATACAACACACACACTCATACAACACACACACTCATACAACACACACACTCATACAACGCACACACTCATACAACACACACACCCATACAACGCACACACTCATACAATGCACACACTCATACAACGCACACACTCATACAACGCACACACTCATACAACACACACGCTCATACAACACACACACTCATCCAACGCACACACTCATACAACGCACACACTCATCCAACGCACACACTCATACAACGCACACACTCATCCAACGCACACACTCATACAACACATACACTCATACAACACACACACTCATCCAACACACACACTCATACAACACACACACTCATCCAACGCACACACTCATACAACGCACACACTCATACAACGCACACACTCATACAACGCACACACTCATACAACACACACACTCATACAACACACACACTCATACAACACACACACACTCATACAACACACACACTCATACAACACACACACTCATACAACACACACACACTCATACAACACACACACTCATACAACACACATACACTCATACAACACACACACTCATCCAACACACACACTCATACAACACATACACTCATACAACACACACACTCATCCAACACACACACTCATACAACACACACACTCATCCAACGCACACACTCATACAACGCACACACTCATACAACGCACACACTCATACAACGCACACACTCATACAACACACACACTCATACAACACACACACTCATACAACACACACACACTCATACAACACACACACTCATACAACACACACACTCATACAACACACACACACTCATACAACACACACACTCATACAACACACACACTCATACAACACACATACACTCATACAACACACACACTCATCCAACACACACACTCATACAACACACACACTCATCCAACGCACACACTCATACAACGCACACACTCATACAACGCACACACTCATACAACGCACACACTCATACAACACACACACTCATACAACGCACACACTCATACAACGCACACACTCATACAACACACACACACTCATACAACACACACACTCATACAACACACACACTCATACAACACACATACACTCATACAACACACACACTCATACAACACACACACTCATACAACACACACACACTCATACAACACACACACTCATACAACACACACTCATACAACACACACACTCATACAACACACACACTCATACAACACACACACACTCACATTACACATACTATATACACACCAGACACACTCTCATACAACACACACACTCATCCAACGCACACACTCATACAGCACATACACTCATACAACACACACACTCATCCAACACACACACTCATACAACACACACACTCATCCAACGCACACACTCATACAACGCACACACTCATACAACGCACACACTCATACAACACACACACTCATACAACACACACACTCATACAACACACACACACTCATACAACACACACACTCATACAACACACACACTCATACAACACACACACTCATACAACACACACACACTCATACAACACACACACTCATACAACACACACTCATACAACACACACACTCATACAACACACACACTCATACAACACACACACACTCACATTACACATACTATATACACACCAGACACACTCTCATACAACACACACACTCATACAACGCACACACTCATACAACACACACACTCATACAACACACACACTCATACAACACACACACTCATACAACGCACACACTCATACAACGCACACACTCATACAACACACACACTCATACAACACACACACTCATACAACACACACACTCATACAACGCACACACTCATACAACGCACACACCCATACAACGCACACACTCATACAATGCACACACTCATACAACGCACACACTCATACAACGCACACACGCTCATACAACACACACACTCATCCAACGCACACACTCATACAACGCACACACTCATCCAACGCACACACTCATACAACGCACACACTCATCCAACGCACACACTCATACAACACACACACTCATACAACACACACACTCATCCAACACACACACTCATACAACACACACACTCATCCAACGCACACACTCATCCAACGCACACACTCATACAACGCACACACTCATACAACACACACACACTCATACAACACACACACTCATACAACACACACACTCATACAACACACACACTCATACAACACACACACACTCACATTACATATACTATATACACACCAGACACACTCTCATACAACACACACACTCATACAACGCACACACTCATACAACACACACACTCATACAACACACACACTCATACAACACACACACTCATACAACACACACACTCATACAACGCACACACTCATACAACACACACACTCATACAACACACACACTCATACAACACACACACTCATACAACGCACACACTCATACAACGCACACACTCATACAACGCACACACTCATACAACGCACACACTCATACAACACACACGCTCATACAACACACACACTCATCCAACGCACACACTCATACAACGCACACACTCATCCAACGCACACACTCATACAACGCACACACTCATACAACACACACACTCATCCAACACACACACTCATACAACACACACACTCATCCAACGCACACACTCATACAACGCACACACTCATACAACGCACACACTCATACAACGCACACACTCATACAACGCACACACTCATACAACGCACACACTCATACAACACACACACTCATACAACGCACACACTCATACAACGCACACACTCATACAACGCACACACTCATACAACGCACACACTCATACAACACACACTCATACAACGCACACACTCATACAACGCACACACTCATACAACACACACACTCATACAACCCAAAACACTCACATTACACATACTATATACACACCAGACACACTCTCATACAACCCAAAACACTCATACAACCCAAAACACTCACATTACACATACTATATACACACCACACACACTCTCATAAAACGCACACACTTATACAACACACACACTCTCATACAACACACACACTCATACAACACACACACTCTCATACAACACACACACTCATACAACACACACACTCTCATACAATGCACACACTCATACAACACACACACTCTCATACAACGCACACACTCATACAACAAACACACTCTCATACAACACACACACTCTCATATTACACATATACACACCACACACACTCATACAGCACAAAAACACTCTCATATTACACATATACACACCACATACACTCTCATACACCAGACACACTCTCATACAACACCCGCACTCTCATACAACACACACACTCTCTCATACAACACACACACTTTCATACAACACAAAACACTCACATTACACATATATACACACCAGACACGCTCTCATACAACACACACACTCTCTCATACGACACACACACTTTCATACAACACAAAACACTCACATTACACATATATACACACCAGACACACTCTCATACAACACACACACTCTCATACAACACACACACTCTCATACAACACAAAACACTCACATTACACATATATACACACCAGACACACTCTCATACAACATGAAAACACTCTCATATTACACATATACACACCACACACACTCTCATACAACACAAAACACTCACATTACACATATATACACCACATACACTCACATACAACACACACACACACACACATACACTCTCATACAACACACATACTCTCATACAACACAAAAACACTCTCACATTACACATATATACACCACATACACTCTCATACAACACACACACTCTCATACAACACAAAAATACTCTCATATTACACATATATATACCACATACACTCTCATACAACACACACACACCATCCACACTCTCATACAACACACACACACTCTCATACAACACAAAAACACTCTCACATTACACATATATACACCACATACACTCTCATACAACACACACACTCTCATACAACACAAAAATACTCTCATATTACACATATACACACCACACACACTCTCATACAACACACACACACTCTCATACAACACAAAACACTCACATTACACATATATACACACCAGACACACTCTCATACAACACACACACTCTCAAACAACACACATACTCTCATACAGCACAAAACACTCACATTACACATATATACACACCAGACACACTCTCATACAACACACACACTCTCATACAACACAAACACTCTCATACAACACAAAACACTCACATTACACATATATACACACCACACATACTCTCATACAACACAAACACTCTCATACAACACAAAACACTCACAATACACATATATACACCACACACACACTCTCATACAACACAAACACTCTCATACAACACAAAACACTTACATTACACATATATACACACCATACACACTCTCATACAACACACACACACTCATACAACACACACACTCTCATACAACACATACACTCTCATACAACACACACACTCTCATACAACACACACACTCTCATACAACAAATAAACTCTCATACAACACACACACTCTCATACAACACAAAACACTCACATTACACATATATACACCACATACACTCTCATACAACACACACACACCACACACACTCTCATACAACACACACACTACACACACACACACACACACTACACACACTCTCATACAACACACACACTACACACACACTCATACAACACACACACACACTACACACACTCTCATACAACACACACACTACACACACACTCATACAACACACACACACACACTACACACACTCTCATACAACACCCACACACACACCACCCACACTCTCATACAACACACTCACACCACATACTCTCAAATAACACACACACACCGCACACTCTCATACAACACACACACTACACACACACTCATACAACACACATACTCTCATACAACACACACACCACACACACTCTCCTACAACACACGCAAGTCGCGACCCAGTAATAGGTCCCGACCCATGGTTTGAAGAACCCTGATGTAGTGCACCAGACACCTGGGTATCTCTTGGACACAGAATAACACGGGAAAGAAGCAAATTTGATAGTAGAAGTACATTGGAAACTTTTTAAAAATGGTTTGCTCTGTCTGAATCACAATAGAACATTTTTGGGGTTCATATCTCTTTCAGCTTATCTGGAACAGATATTTAGCACGGTTAGGCTTCTGAAGTCCTTCATCAGTTCTCAGAATTGGAAACTATTAATATTCATTATGTTCTGAGATTGGCACCTGGAACATCCTTTTAATAGTACAAATTTTATAGACAACCAAATAGGTAATCTCATCTGACCACTGCACCAACAAGCTTTTAAATAGGCTAGGCTTTAATGTCTCCCATCACCCACTCTGCTGAAGTCTCTTGTTTACATATTTTTTCTATATTGATTTTCTATAGCTAGTACTGAACTATTAAAATTTCCATTAGAGATGGGAATACAGCATGCAAAAGCAGCTATTTCAAATGATAAAATAAAGATGAAAGAGCTGTTTGTAAACAATTCAATACACTTGAGGATGTATAATGAATCCTGGAACACATTTATGGGGGGAATGTTTTACTTGCTCTGCAAGAGGATATATACAACATTAAAGGAACACTAAACACATTTTTTCTTTCATGATTCAGATAGAGCAGCAATTTTAAGCAACTTTCTAATTTACTCCTATTATTCATTTTTCTTCATTCCTTTGCTATCTTTATTTAAAAAGCAGGGATGTAAAGCATAGGAGCCGGGCCATTTTAGGTTCAGCACCGTGGATAGCGCTTGCTTATTGGTGGTTGACATTTAGGGGCCTATTTATCAAAGCATCAACTAAAAATATGCTTGAATTCCGCGTCGTATTTGTTGCGAGATTGATTCGCCGTGGTTATCAAAGCGTCAAGATCGGCAAATGTTGAAATTTGTGACGTAACATACGATCCCGCAATCTCAATCCGACTCAGATCGATGCTTGCGTCATTACAGATGTTTTGAATTCAGATTCAACCCTTTTCCCAATTTATCAAACATTGAACAGGTACGCTCACGTCTATTCTGACGCAGCGCACCTAGTTTTCAATCCGCCATTCTTGAAGTCGCGGATGCCATAGATCTCAATGGGAGTCTGAAAACACAGAAAGCTTGTGTTCGATGCTGCAAGAGAATGAAGTATATTACATAATAAAAGTAAATTAGAAACTCTATTAAAATTGTATACAAACAATATTATTGCTCCACATTTGGTGCACTAGTAGATATAGGGATAAAAATGAAATACACTACTACTTATGGATTATTACAAAGCAAGGGGACAATATTATTTCTACAAATTTGTTGAAAAGTTTTGCCCCAAACTTGTTGCACTAATAGATATAGAGATACAAATGAAATAAATACACAACATAATATAGCTAACTTCCTTTTTATTTTTTTGGGAAAAGTCTATGTGCACCATGTTTAAGCCATGTAATACAAGTCCCACTCTCCACTTCGCACCAATTTTGACGCAACACTTTTCGCACCAATTATGATGCAAACTCCTAAACAACCCACACACTAGTGAATTTTTCAACCACTTTTGATTGGAATATGCATAATCACATGATTTATGACATCAGACAATCTGATTCAAATATACATTTTAAACTATCAATAACGAATCAAATTGCTCGATACTTGTGTCATTGATCACTCATCAGAACTTGTAAGTGCCATTTGTTACATTTTGTATTATACTTTGAAAGTATGTATATGTGAAATTAGAATTAAAGATAAACATTGATGCTGACATTAGGACACACAGTGTAATATTTTAGACAATGATTTTAAAATTCGAGTTGATATGTGATTCAATATAATCTTAATCTGATAGCTCAAAGGGATAGCCCACCTAACATTAAACTGTCATGATTCAGATAGAGCAGAAATTAAAATCACCTCTTTACTGTCATTCTATTTTCAGTGTATTTCTTCCTTATCTTGAATTTATTTTTCAGTAAGAAATGTCATTTTATATGCCAGCCCATTTTATAACACCTGTGAAGGGGTGGTTTTTAAAACTAGATTGCAATCAGGAGGGGTTACAGAGGTACAGAGAGAAAACTGGCCCAGCTCTTAAAATGTACATTGATTGCAAATAAATACATATGATACCCTGATTACATGTTATATTTTCAATTTTTCCTGCTCAGAATAATAATACATTTACACTATATACATATAGTGGTATAAATAAACACAGAGATATGAAAGACAACATTGTTTAGAACAAATAAAGGAATTTAGGGACATGTAAATATGTTTGCAAATGATTTCTGACATAACACACACACACACACACATACATATATATATATATATATATATATATATATATATATATATATATATATATATATATATATATATATACAAGTATGTGCAAAGATATATGTACAAATTCTAGCATTAATAATCATTTATAAAAAAAAAAAACATGAGATGAAAGCATATCATGACTGTGACAAACCAAGGTTATCAGCCCCCTTTTACTGTCACCAATAGGTCACAATCTAGCCACACCAGGCCAGCTTGTGATTCAGTTTAGTGGGTGCAAGGGTTAACCACACTCCCTAGTCTGTACTAGACGTAAGAGAAATGCCCAAAACTCCCTTTTAATGCCACCCACAATAAACTATAAATCCTATAGCTCAAATACTGTCATCACTTAAAATTTGTTAAAGGGAAAATCCTAAGAAAAAAACCAGACTTTACACATTAACTCTCTAAATACAATTTAGCAGAAAATAACCTAAATTATACAGTTCTAATATTCCAGTCTCTTTATGTAACGTGGTTCAATTATTAGACAAAGGCCAAACTTAATAAAGGAATTATTTATTATGCCAAAAATATTATGCACAATGCATTATTAATAAAAAGTTGTTACAAATAAAATTACACACGCAAACAGTGTTTTAAAATAAAAAGAAGAAAAACAGAATTGAATACTTTCCTAGTTTTCAAGATCTGCACCAGGGGCTGGCATGCAAATGATGGCTCCTTACTTCTGTAAAGCAGCTCCCCTTGTAAGAATGAACACCTTATTGTTAAAAACATAAGATTCTTATACAATTTTCCAGAGATTAGGTTGCCTGACCACACCCTCCTGGGCGGGCTAAGAAACCCCCCTGTCTTTATGCCCTCCAATAGACTAAGTTCTTGCCTGAAATTATACAATCCATTATAATTTCTGCTAGGTAACTATTTCTATATTTACATATCGAGAACCTCTTAGTTTCATTGGGAGAATCGGTTTGATATCAAATATGCCATAGGTTGTCATATTTACCTTCATTTAAGGTTATAACAGTTTTAACACACATATGTACATAATATACCAACGTCCTTTCAGTGACCTGGTCAGTTTTTGTGATGGAGGCCCTGTTTTGCATCATGCATTCTATTGACAGCCTAAGCCATAAACCCTGTCCTGTGTATTTTCTGAAACTAAGAGCTTGAGTGGCTTTATGACTCAATGCATACACAATAACATTTTGTGGGGCTATTTAGGAGGCTCCTGGCACTTCAAAGAAAACACAAGTCACAATTCTTCTTGAAAAACAAATAACTGTTTTGAGTTCAAGCTACACAGAATTAACCCCTTCTTAGCTAAATCCTGAGGTTTTCATGACACCTCCCCCAATAAGAGACGCAAAAAGGGGTGGCTACAAGCCACACCCGATGCGTATCAAAGAGGACACTCCTCCTGGTGTGACAGACCATCAGCGTTACCATGCATACTGCCCTTTTTATGTTGTATGGTAAACTCATGTTGTTGTAGAGCTAGGCTCCACCTGAGGAGTTTACCATTTGAGCCAGCTACCCTATGTAACCAGTGTAATGGCTTGTTGTCAGTTATCATGGTAAACTAGCGTCCATACAGATAAGGCTGTAGCTTTTGCAAGGCCCAAACTATAGCAAGGCACTCTTTTTCCACAGTGGCATATGCCACTTCTTGTGGAAGTAATTTCCTGCTTAGGTACACAATGGGGTGCTCCTCACCTTTCTTATCCACCTGACTCAGCACAGCCCCTAACCCATAGTTAGAAGCATCCGTTTGCACTACGAATCTCCTGTGGAAATCAGGGGCCTGTAGTACAGGGGAGTCCGTAAGGGCAATTTTCAATAAATTAAAAGCCCTGTCACACTCAGGGGTCCATTTGACTGTTAGAGGTAGGCTTTTTTTTGTAAGGTCTGTTAGGGGTTTGGCTATGGTACTATAGTGTGGCACAAACTTTCTATAGTACCCTGTGGTACCCAGGAAGGGCATAACCTGTTTCTTTGTCTTAGGGGTGGGCCAGAACATTATGGCTTCAGTTTTACTTGGCTCGGGGTGCAGTACCCCTCCTCCCACCAGGTGACCCAAGTACTGGACCTCCCCCATGTCCAGCTGACACTTATCTGGTTTTATAGTTAGCCCAGCAGTGGCTATTTGGTCCAATACAATGGCTAAATGTGTGAGGTGTTCCTCCCAGGTATCACTGAACACTGCAATATCATCCAGGTATGCAACAGCTTGCCCCTCTAGCCCCTCCAATAAGTGGTTAACTAGCCGCTGGAATGTGGCAGGGGCATTTTTCATCCCAAAGGGCATCACTTGGAATTCATATAACCCAAAAGGAGTGATAAAGGCAGACCTCTCTTGTGCTTCTGGGGTCATAGGGATCTGCCAGTATCCCCTACTGAGATCCATTATGCTAAGAAACTTGGCCCCTGCTAGCCTGTCCAGTAGTTCATCTTTGCGAGGCATAGGATAGGCATCAAATTCAGTCACTAAGTTTAGCTTTCTGTAATCTACACAGAACCTAGTGGTTTTGTCCTTTTTGGGGACTAGTACTACTGGGAGGCCCAGGGGCTGTGGGACTTGCAAATCACTCCCAGCTCTAGCATCTCCTCTTTCTCCCTTTTTATGTCAGCAATGACCTGTAAGGATACCCTGTATGCTGTTTGTCTGAGGGGATGGTGATTCCCAGTATCTACATGATGTGTGACTAAGGGTGTCCTGCCAGGCTTCCCTGTGAACACGCTATAGTAAGGCCTAAGCACCTCAGACAACTGATGCTGCTGATCCCCAGTTAAGTGGGCACTAATATGGGCAGCTTCTAGGGTGTTGTTTTTCCTGGTGGGGGCCAGTAAATCAACAAGAGGGTCAGTCTCATGCTCTTCTTTAGGCAAACTACACACAGTTAACACGGTGGGTTCTCTGTCATAATAGGCTTTTATCATATTTATATGATAGATTTTTTGCCTTTTACCCTCCTCATCCACAGACACCACATAGTTCACATCATTCATCCTCTTTAGGATAGTAAATGGACCCTCCCAGGCAGCCTGTAGTTTGTTTTGTCTCATGGGTATTAAAACAAGCACTTTCTGTCCCACAACATACACTCTCTCTCTGGCATTCCGGTCATACCACTGCTTCTGCTTAGACTGGGCAGCCTTTAGGTTTTCCTGTACCTCCCCCACTAGGCTATGCATTCTGTCCCTGAACCTTATTACATAGTCTACTACCGAGGTCTCTTGAGCACCCAATTTGCCTTCCCACCCCTCCCTGATCAGATCAAGGGGGCCACGCACTCTGCGTCCATATAGGAGTTCAAGGGGGAGAAACCAGTGGATTCCTGGGGCACCTCTCTATAAGCAAATAGGAGGTGTGGCAGGTAACGCTCCCAGTCCTTTCCCTGTGACTCCACAAAGGTTTTGAGCATCTGCTTCAGGGTTCCATTAAACCTTTCACACAAGCCATTGGTCTGGGGGTGGTATGGGCTAATCACTAGGTGTTCTACCTGCACCTTTTTACATAGACTCTGCATCAGGCCAGACATAAATTGCGTGCCCTGATCAGTTAGAATTTCCTTAGGGAAACCTACCCTTGCAAAGATACCCAATAAAGCATCAGCCACTTTATCAGCCCTGATAGATGACAGGGCCACCGCCTCTGGGTAGAAGGTCGCATAATCCACTACCGTCAGAATGAATCTTTTCCCTGAACTGCTTGGAATAGCTAGGGGCCCTACTATATCAACAGCCACCCTCTCAAAGGGCTCAGTCACTATGGGGAGGGGAATTAAAGGGGCACGTCCCACCTCTCCAGGTTTCCCCACTTTCTGACATGCAGGACAGAAGTGACAATAATTAGCAACATCAGTACCCATCCCCGTCCAATAAAAGTGATGGGACAACCGGGCTTTGGTTCTCTGTACCCCTAGATGTCCTGCCATAGGAATTTCATGGGCCACTCCCAACAGTTGTGCTCTAAACCGTTTAGGTACCACTAACTGTCTCTCAGCTAGCCAGGGATCCTGTCCCTCCACTGGAATGGACTCCCGGTACAACCTCCCTTTATCCCAGTACTCTCTCTCTTTATCAGAGTCAGCAGGCAGCTGCCTAGCTAGGTCCCTGATCTTCTCTAGTGTGGGATCGGTCCCCTGGGCCTGCTGAAAATCCTGACTCTGACTAATTATTAGTGACTGTGCTGGTTGAGGCCCCCCACCTTCCTTATCAGTGTTCTCCCCTGGGTCCTCAGGCTGAAGCACCCCCTGCTCCCTAATCTGGGCAGACTGCTGTTGGGTCACCACTGATACAGAGGGGCCCTCCCCCTCTGGCACTACTTCTACACACTTTTGGTACTTAGGGATGATTGGTTCACACACCAACAGACTGTCATTCTCATTTAGCTCTCTCTCTCTCTCTCTCTCTCTCTCTCTCTGTCAGTGCATCCTCCCATATTTTCACAGGGCCCTACAGACATGTCTGGTTCAGGTAAAGGCTGCATCACACACACACCCTGCCCCCCCTCCCCTTCAGCACATATCTGAGCATAGTTACACATGGTCTCTTGAACATTAGGACCCTTATCTTGTTTACCTAGGTCACAGGTATCATGATCAGGTATATACTGTGACAATAATCTACTCAAATCAGTACCAAGCAATACATTTGTAGGAATATTATCTGACACTCCCACATCTCTTAACCCTCTTCCTGCTCCCCAATCTAGATATACTCGTGCCATAGGCACTGCAGGTTGTACTCCCCCAATCCCTTTTAATGCTAGAGTTTTTCCAGGGATAATGTCCTCTGAGCTCACTAGCTCTGGACGCACAATAGTCACTTCTGCACCCGTGTCTCTGAGCCCTAATGTTACCTTATCTCCAGCAGTCACAGGTTGTAGGTTCTCATTGGTACTTTCCTCTGGCCGGGTTACAAACAAAACCGAAGATGATAATCCTGAGGAGCGGCCTCCTCCTGCTGATGCTGAAGGTTTCTTCCTCTCTGGGCAGTTAGTGCTGATGTGACCCATTTTTTGACAAGCAAAACACTTGCGGGTATCTCCCTGCCCAGGTGCAGCACCCGCCCCTCCTTTCCCAGAGGGAGCAGACACACTATATAAAGGCACAGCAGGTTTTGTGAAGGGGGGTCGGGCAGCAACTCCTTTCCAGGTGGATCCCCCCTTAGAAAAGGATTGTTTCCCATCCCCTGGTGACCTGTTGGCTGTGTAAAAATCAGCCAGCTCCCCAGCTTCCAATGCTGTTATGGGTTTACGGTCCAAAACCCATTCCTGAACTTCGGCTGGGCACAGCTGCATAAATTGCTCCTTCACAATCAAATCTTCCAGCTCCTCCATAGTGGCAACTTTTAATCCTCTGACCCACTGTTTAAAGGCTGTCATCAAGTTCCCAACAGTTGTAGTAAAGCTCTCTGACAAACCTTTCTGCAGAGAACGGAATTTCTTCCTGTACACCTCAGGAGTAAGATTATATCTCCTCTGCAGTGCAGCTTTAATGGAATCATAGTCCTGATCAAACTCTGGGGGTAGTTCAGCAAACGCCTCCAGTGCAGGACCTTTCAGGCCAGGGGTAAGGTACTTGGCCCACTGCTCCCTTGGAAGATGGAACTGTCTGCAAACTTTCTCAAAGCTACACAGGAATACATCCACATCTCCATCTTTCTCCAGAGTGGGAAAATTCTCTGCACGCACTCTGGGAGCAGGTGGGTCTCTAGGTTCACTAACAACAGGGGAGACCGTCCCTCTCTCCAACCGTGCAAGCTGTAGCTGATACTCTCTCTCCGCCTGTCGTTCAGCAGCCTGTCTTTCAGCTGCCAGAGACTCTCTCTCAGCTTCCCTAGCCGCCTGTCTCTCAGCAGTTTCCGCAGCCGCCTGTCTCTCAGCTGCAGCAGCCTGTCTCTCATAAAATTTTGTAATCAGTTCCATGCGCAAACTTGCATCCACTGAGCCCATATGTTTAAGAACAGTTTGCAAATAACAGTCCAATGGATCCCCAGATCCTGATGAATCACTGCCCACAGCTGCAGACATCTCTCCTGAGACTTCAACTGGTGTGAATTGGCTGTTATCATATTCAACAAGAGCTTGTATTAGTCCATCTTTGTTCTTTGAACGTGTTGGAATATCACGCTCCTGGCATAAGAGTACCAGTGTCTCTTTAGATTGCTGCTCGTATGATTGCATAGAAAAAATAAAATAGAAAAGAAAAACAGAGAATAGGGAAGGGGACTGTTTGCAATGTGTGACTATATAATGCACTGAGTTTTAGCCTTTGGAAATTGTAAAAAACAATTTCTTTTAGTACCAGGATTTTCACACTAGCAAATCCACACGCACTAAAATCTACACCGCTGCCACCAATTTGTGATGAACCAAGGTTATCCAACCCTGCGCCAGTCACTTATTTGGCACAGAAAGGGTTTTCAGCCCCCTTTTACTGTCACCAATAGGTCACAATCTAGCCACACCAGGCAAGCTTGTGATTCAGTTTAGTGGGTGCAAGGGTTAACCACACTCCCTAGTCTGTACTAGACGTAAGAGAAATGCCCAAAACTCCCTTTTAATGCCACCCACAATAAACTATAAATCCTATAGCTTAACTACTGCCACCACTTAAAATTTATTAAAGGGAAAATCCTAAGAAAAAACCCAGACTTTACACATTAACTCTCTAAATACAATTTAGCAGAAAATAACCTAAATTATACAGTTCTAATATTCCAGTCTCTTTCAGTAACGTGGTTCAATTATTAGACAAAGGCCAAACTTAATAAAGGAATTATTTATTATGCCAAAAAATATTATGCACAATGCATTATTAATAAAAAGTTGTTACAAATAAAATTACACACACAAACAGTGTTTTAAAATAAAAAGGAGAAAAACAGAATTGAATACTTTCCTAGTTTTCAAGATCTGCGCCAGGGGCTGGCATGAAAATGATGGCTCCTCACTTCTGTAAAGCAGCTCCCCTTGTAAGAATGAACACCTTATTGTTAAAAACATAAGATTCTTATACCATTTTCCAGAGATTAGGTTGCCTGACCACACCCTCCTGGGCGGGCTAAGAAACCCCCCTGTCTTTATGCCCTTCAATAGACTAAGTTCTTGCCTGAAATTATACAATCCAGTATAATTTCTGCTAGGTAACTATTTCTATATTTACATATCAAGAACCTCTTAGTTTCATTGGGAGAATCGGTTTGATATCAAATATGCCATAAGTTGTCATATTTACCTTCATTTAAGGTTATAACAGTTTTAACCCACATATGTACATAATATACCAATGTCCTTTCTGTGACCTGGTCAGTTTTTGTGATGGAGGCCCTGTTTTGCATCATGCATTCTATTGACAGCCTAAGCCATAAACCCTTTCCTGTGTATTTTCTGAAACTAAGAGCTTGAGTGGCTTTATGACTCAATGCATACACAATAACAGTTGGTGGAGCTATTTAGGAGGCTCCTGGCACTTCAAAGAAAACACAAGTCACAATTCTTCTTGAAAAACAAATAACTGTTTTGAGTTCAAGCTACACAGAATGAACCCCTTCTTAGCTAAATCCTGAGGTTTTCGTGACAATGACTTCTAGAAATACAAATACACATTAATTTTTGTGAAAGTATCAAATAACAGATTTTTTTTGTATAACAAATAAATATAAAAATAACTTTCTATGAGATATTGTTTGTTGAGATATAAATGTAGCTATTTATTGGACATTAACAGATGAAAAATAAAAGATGAGCTTTAGAGAAATGTGCTTGTTCATGGACTGTAATGAAATGGTATAAATAAAGTTGGGAAAAACCTGAATAACTGCGACATCGATGACTGTTAGTTAACAACAGTCCGATGCTCATCGCACCGTACTTGAAGCGCATGTTTTTGACGTTTTTTTAAATAAATAAGGGTATTGTATTCAGATCCGCATCAGCAATGTCTGGCGAGTGTATTGACGCCGGCGAATGCACTGAGATTGAAGCTTTGATAAATATGCCCCTTAGCCACCAATAAGCAAGCATAACCCAGGTTCTGAACCAAAAATGGCTCGGATCCTATGCTTTACATTCCTGCTTTTTAAATAAAGATAGCAAGAGAATTAAGAAAAATTGATAATAGGAGTAATTTAGAAAGTCGCTTAAAATTGCTGCTCTATCTGAATCATGAAATAAAAGAAAATGAGTTTAGTGTCCCTTTAAAAATGGCAAATGAGATTTTATTCCAAAATGATCTGGATAGCCTTACAGGTGGGACAAAACTGGAAAATTCATGGATAGAAAATGATTTCAGGATTCTTCTAGAAGAAAAAAAAAAGATGGCAGAAGATTCAAAGGCATTAAAAATGGCATATACAGAAGGAAGAACGCATAAATCTGCCTCAATTTTTCATATCAGATTGAATATGAAGTGCAGTTTTAAGCACAACGTTTTCAAAAAGGGCAGTGCAGAACTTAAAGGGACATAGGACCCACATTTTTGTGGGGAAATTGGAAACTTGTTTAAAAAGAAATACATTTTTTTTATTTCATGCCCCTTTAAAAAAGGTTAAAAGGAGGGCAATGGAATTTATAAGAAAAAAAAAGTTGAAATTATGAGGAGAGGATTAGAGCTGTACATCCTAGAAAAGAGGAACCAAGATGTTTATACGATTACCTAATATAGATACATTATTAGGTGCCACTTCACAAATTAACCCTAATAATATTAGTAGATATCACAGGGGCCATAAAGGAAGTTGGGAAGATCAGATATATTTGGCGTATCAGGATACTAAGTCATTTAGGTGTTCACTGATACAGGCTGAAATGCAAGAATTTGGACAAGGATAGAAGATTAGATTTACAAAAACAGTCATACATTTAGAATGTGTTATAGTTTATAGCCCCCATTCAGACAAAACAAACTGCCCCCCCGACTGTGTCCAGTTAACCCCTTCGGACCTGACTAAGCACTGCAAGCAAAAAGAGACATAGTAAGAAAATGTATTTAGGTCGAGCGCCAAGGTGTAACCTCAAGCTAGTATACAGAGACCTCCTAGCTGGTCTGGAAGAAGAATAGATAAAAGGTGGGGGTGTATACAGCGCCTGATTAGGCAAGAGGCTTTAAAATCAGTGGAGAATCCGGATATAGATATAAATATATAAAAATATAAATATAGATATAAATATAAATATAATGGAACAATTCATTACAAAAGTTAATGATAGATGTAAAACAAGTGTTACACCTATGTACTAGACAAATGACTAATGAATTAAAAATATCAGCAAAAAATTGATTGATCAATCAGAATTTCTGGGTTAAAAAGCATCAACAATACATTAAATAATACATCAATAAAAACACAAAAAAAGAAGAGAGAGGAGGATCAATATTGGGGAGTTAATCCAAAAATATGTCTGAATCCAACTGAATGAAAGAAAATCAAAGTCTCAAAGTCTCAAAGTCAATAAAGTGGCAATAGTATTCCAAAGGTCAAAAAAGTACGTGAAAAAATGGTGTTCCAAAATCCAGATAAAACAGTGAAACAATATATCTGTGATTGTCTTGAAAAAGGCCTCTGTATAGGCCAAAACGCGTTGACATTGACATTGGATTTTTACCAGTTGGATTTTTTAACTGTTTTTTGGATATTTTGGATACTATTGTCTTTATTCTACTAAGGAGACAGATCAGCATAGGACCACACTGGAGGACCTTTTTTCACATTTGTTCACCATTTTTTCCACCATTTTTTCAGACCAGTTTTAATATTTTTAATATTTTTATATTTTTATTTTTTCACTCTTTTCATGTTGTGCACAGCAGGTTAATACACAGATATATTGTTTCACTGTTTTATCTGGATTTTGGTACACCATTTTTTCACATACTTTTTTGACCTTTGGAATACTATTGCCACTTTATTGACTTTGAGACTTTGATTTTCTTTCATTCAGTTGGATTCACACATATTTTTGGATTAACTCCCCAATATGGATCCTAATTGATCCTCCTCTCTCTTCTTTTTTGTGTTTTTATTGATGTATTATTTAATGTATTGTTGATGCTTTTTAACCCAGAAATTCTGATTGATCAATCGATTTTTTGCTGATACTTTTAATTCATTAGTTATTTGTCTAGTACATAGGTGTAACACTTGTATTTCATCTATCATTAACTTTTGTAATAAATTGTTCCATTATATTTATATTTATATTTATATCTATATTTATATTTTTATATATTTATATCTATATCCGGATTCTCCACTGATTTTAAAACCTCTTGCCTAATCAGGCGCTGTATACATCCCCACCTTTTATCAAAAAGAGACATACATTGTTTATTTACAACAATATGTACCATTAACGCTTGCCAATTATCCCTCTTTGCCCTACTGTGATTTGTAGTTTTGATTTCAACTCTGGACTTGACTAGGTTTTCCTTGACATATTCCGCTATCCTGATCATTTGGATTCTCTATTTGACTCTTGACTTGTAGAATTTGTATCTGATGACTTTGCTTACTAATTTGATCCAATATGACAGGGGGTAATTTCAATGTGTTTTGCCCATACACAAAACTTATGTAACTTTTGAAAATGTTTGGGTTACTGTGTAATTTGTCAAACAGTGTTGTCCAGGGTTTATCAAGTCTATTTTAGGTGTTGAACTTAAAGGGACACTGAACTCAATTTTTTTCTTTTGGGATTCAGATAGAGCATGCAATTTTAAGCAACTTTCTCATTTCCTCCTACTATCAAATTGTCTTCATTCTCTTGGTATCTTTATTTGAAATGCAAGAATGTAAGTTTAGATGTCGGCCCATTTTTGGTGAACAACCTGGGTTGTTCTTGCTGATTGGTGGATAAATTCATCCACCAATAAACAAGTGCTTTGCATTATTCTGAACCAAAAAAATAGCTTAGATGCATTCTTTTTCAAATAAAGAAAGCAAGAGAACGAAGAAAAATTGATAATAGGAGTAAATTAGAAAGTTGCTTAAAATTGCATGCTCTAACTGAATCATGAAAGAAAAGATTTGGGTTCAGTGTCCCTTTAATAAGTGTAAAATGTCTACATAAACACATGATTGAAAATTTGAATTATGATCAGAAAAACATGGCTGACACATGGAAACGTATAGGTTCATTTTTCACTTAAACGATAATATATATTTTTTACAACTGAAAAAAAAGAGCATTTTAAATTATACATACCGTAAGCTTGGCAATGCCGTGCTACTTTTAAAAATATGTCCTGATTATAAATAGTTATTTTTTCTTCAGCCATAAGATGAGGCTTTTGTGAAGCTGTCTCTGAGCTGTTAACATAGGCAATAGCATTATTTGGGTATATTTTATACTTAGAAAATAAAGAGATGTGTCTCACTGGAATGTTAAAAATGGTCAGGGAATAAGAACTCAGCAAGGAATACTTACTAATTAGATACACAAAGTAAAACAATTACGGCTATTAATTCCCTAGTTAATACAGTATAAGCTATGAAAATATTAGTTTATTCTGTAAATTCTTAGTTTTTATTTGTTTGAGAAAGAATATGACCAAATAAAACATTCTTATGGACAATGTAGGCTCTATTTTTAACCAGTGCAATATCCACTCTGCATGAATAAGGTAGAAATACCGAAACGTTGCTGATTGTGTTGTGTTGTTTTAAATAAACACTAATTGTTTGCTGCTACTCAGAGTGGATATTGCATTGATGTTACAGAGATTAGAGTGGTTCTCTGGAGTGGCTGGCAATAGGGTCGTTGTGTGCTGGATTAATCATTTGATTTTCTATTTTTAACCAGCCAAGGCAGCCTTGGAGCCCTACCAGTGAAGGCTGCAAACTTTGTACATCTTCCCTATGATAAATGAGCCCAATATCTGCATTTAGACATAACGAAACTGGAAACCATTCAGAAGAAGCTACCTAAATAGTACATAGTTTAAAAATAAAACATATAGATCCCATTTATATAAATTATGGGCAATTATCCCAGTCAGAAAACCTGTCCGCCCACATTTAAGGCTGCTAATGCAGAATTTTAATGCAGTATACTATGAATATATTTGTTTATACTGTAACCAATTATTTGAGATGGAATATGCAAAAAGACAAAAATAGAACAGTTTTTGTTGGACACTATTAGGGCTCCATTTATCAAGTTGTGGAGGAGCCCGTGCAGTGAAGGCTCGCCCATGCAATTCTGCCATTCACTAGTTAATGAGTAGCTGTATGAAAAAGTGGCGGAGTAATATCTCAAATTCGTTTGATTTGTGTTTCCCTTCTTTGAATCACAATGCCTAAAGTTCAAGGAATGGTTTGGAAAACAGCACTCTATGTAGGGCACGGAAACCTGGGTCAACCATCTCCATATTGTACACCAGCAAATAAAGATGTGCAATTTTTTTTTTTTAAAAAAGGGATCTTTATTGTTTCATGGTAGGGTCCAAAGTATAACAAATGGACAATGTTTCAGGCCTGCAATCAGCCCTTAATCATGTCTGCACATATACACACTTAGGTGTCTTTTATTTCTTATGTTTAAATATTTTTATTGGAATTTTCATAACATATATGCCAAAATAAATAAGGCATTACAGAAAAAAGACAGCAAAAGAAAAAGTACAAAGGCATTGGGCCCCCGGATGGGGGAAGGTTGACATTACAACATCATTCTAATACAACAGTTGCTGCCCGTGTATATAAAGACAAAATAAGAAGAAGAAAAAAAAAATCAAAGAAAAGAAAAATAGAACAAACCCATCATCAACACATATCCTTTATATAACAGTCTCTTGCCTTCACATTGACCAATTGATTACTCCCACTTGGCCCCATTCTAATTAATATCCCTGAGTACCATTTGGTTCCCGACGCTATAAACTAGTGCTTTACTCTATATGTGCTAGGTGGTATGTGTGTTATTCATGATCCAATAGAACTAGATTTTCTCAAATGACTCCATAGTATTCATGATCCATGAAGTGGATTCATACATTCTAAACGTTGTTTATCTTATTCCTTATTTCCATCCATGATGGAACCCCCGTTTTCTAATGGTAAGCTATAGCTGTCCTAGTGATTGTACACATTATTCTAATGAAAGTGTTAATATGTTTGTTATATTTTTCGTTGCCTATGTGTAACAAAGCCTGTGATATGTTGAGCTCTATCTCCTCATCTAGTATCATGCTAAGTAGTATTGAGAGGGAATGCCAGATTTGTTTGACCCCCTCACACTCCCACCACATATGCTTAAAGGTACCTACATTCCCACATCCCCTGTAACATAGGCTTGATTTGGCTAATGACATATGGGAGGTTATGACTGGTGTAAGATACCAGCGAAATGCTGTTTTAAGGGAATTTTCACATAGATCTGCGCTAATCAGACCTTTGCTAATCGAGCTAAATATGTTTTCCCATGTGCATTTGTCATAAGTGATGTTGATGTCCTCTTCCCACTTAAGCATCAGAGATGACTTTGGGCTATCATTGTTGTCCTGAATAGCTATGTATAAGATGGATATTGTGCGTTTAGGTCTAGTAGCAAAGGAGTACATTTTTTCCAGTGCTGTGGGGGGGGGGGGGGGGGTGGATCCTAGTGTCCCCTATATATTTTCGTATGGATGAGGATAGCTGTAGGTATTGAAACCACCTTATCTCTATTGGTGTCAGTTTGTCCTGAATCTGAGTATAAGTCATACGTTTGTTGTTAAGTAGAATGTCTGCTACTCTGTACAGCCCTTTATTGGCCCATTTGTCTATAGTAACATGAAGTTCTTTAGGTAAACATTTTCTAAGTGGGATCATCACTGTTTGAAGAGGTAGTATTTTGTCGTGTGTCGTTATCCATTTCTTAACTTGTCTGGTGGATGCATATGTTGGAGATCTGTATGTAAGTGTACGATCTGTTTGATCACTCCACAAGATGTCATCCACCTGTGGCAGACCCTCTATCTCCACCTCCACTTTAGGCCAGAGTATATCCCCATGTATTCTCCCTATCAGCATTGTTTTGGATATTCTTGCTGCTTTATAATAATCTAACAAGTTTGGGATGCCCACTCCCCCCAGAGTTTTATTATGTGTCAGTGTATTTGATGGAATTCTCGCTTTTTTGCTACCTCTGACATAAGCTATTAGTTCTTTCTGCAGTGTGGACAATTCTAGGGTTGGGATTGGTATGGGCAAAGTTCGAAATAAGTAAAGTAGTCATGGGAAAATGTTCATTTTGACTGCGGAAAGACGGCCATACCAAGAAAAGGTGTATCTCTTCCATTTCTGGAGGTCTTGTCTTATGGATTTATAGAGTGGTATGTAGTTATATTTATACAATAGATTGAACTGTGCCGTCAGTTGTATCCCCAGGTAAATTAAATTCAAAATTAAGTTCTATGGTTTTCTTAGTATGGGGGGGTAAAGCTATTGGTAGTGCCTCACACTTCTCAAGATTAATTTTATATCCAGAGATCTGTGAAAATCTATCGAGAATATTATATAAGTTCGGGAGAGATATCAAGGGCTTTGTGATTGTAACTAAGATATCGTCTGCAAACAGGGTCAGTTTGTAGTCGTGATTAGCTATTTTTGCACCAGTTATGTCTGGGGACAAACGTATTCTAGCTGCTAGGGGTTCTATGCAGAGTTCGAATATTAGGGGAGAAAGAGGGCACCCATGTCTGGTTCCATTCCATATGGGAAATGGTTTAGACCTATTTCTCCAACATAGGTGTGTCCGGTCCACGGCGTCATCCTTACTTGTGGGATATTCTCTTCCCCAACAGGAAATGGCAAAGAGCCCAGCAAAGCTGGTCACATGATCCCTCCTAGGCTCCGCCTACCCCAGTCATTCTCTTTGCCGTTGTACAGGCAACATCTCCACGGAGATGGCTTAGAGTTTTTTAGTGTTTAACTGTAGTTTTTCATTATTCAATCAAGAGTTTGTTATTTTCAAATAGTGCTGGTACGTACTATTTACTCAGAAACAGAAAAGAGATGAAGAATTCTGTTTGTATGAGGAAAATGATTTTAGCAACCGTAACTAAAATCCATGGCTGTTCCACACAGGACTGTTGAGAGCAATTAACTTCAGTTGGGGGAACAGTTTGCAGTCCTTTGCTGCTTGAGGTATGACACATTCTAACAAGACGATGTAATGCTGGAAGCTGTCATTTTCCCTATGGGATCCGGTAAGCCATGTTTATTACGATTGTAAATAAGGGCTTCACAAGGGCTTATTTAGACCGTAGACCTTTTTTGGGCTAAATCGATTGATATTAACACTTATTTAGCCTTGAGGAATCATTTATTCTGGGTATTTTGATATAATAATATCGGCAGGCACTGTTTTAGACACCTTATTCTTTAGGGGCTTTCCCAAAGCATAGGCAGAGTCTCATTTTCGCGCCGGTGTTGCGCACTTGTTTTTGAGAGGCATGGCATGCAGTCGCATGTGAGAGGAGCTCTGATACTTATAAAAGACTTCTGAAGGCGTCATTTGGTATCGTATTCCCCTTGGGTTTGGTTGGGTCTCAGCAAAGCAGATACCAGGGACTGTAAAGGGGTTAAAGCTTAAAACGGCTCCGGTTCCGTTATTTTAAGGGTTAAAGCTTCCAAAATTGATGTGCAATATTTTCAAGGCTTTAAGACACTGTGGTGAAAGTTTGGTGAATTTTGAACAATTCCTTCATGTTTTTTCGCAATTGCAGTAATAAAGTGTGTTCAGTTTAAAATTTAAAGTGACAGTAACGGTTTTATTTCAAAACGTTTTTTGTACTTTGTTATCAAGTTTATGCCTGTTTAACATGTCTGAACTACCAGATAGACTGTGTTCTGAATGTGGGGAAGCCAGAATTCCTATTCATTTAAATAAATGTGATTTATGTGATAATGACAATGATGCCCAAGATGATTCCTCAAGTGAGGGGAGTAAGCATGGTACTGCATCATTCCCTCCTTCGTCTACACGAGTCTTGCCCACTCAGGAGGCCCCTAGTACATCTAGCGCGCCAATACTCCTTACTATGCAACAATTAACGGCTGTAATGGATAATTCTGTCAAAAACATTTTAGCCAAAATGAACCCTTGTCAGCGTAAGCGTGGATGCTCTGTTTTAGTTACTGAAGAGCATGACGACGCTGATATTAATATCTCTGAAGGGCCCCTAACCCAATCTGAGGGGGCCAGGGAGGTTTTGTCTGAGGGAGAAATTACTGATTTAGGGAACATTTCTCAGCACTGAATCTGATGTGATTACATTTAAATTTAAATTGGAACATCTCCGCATTTTGCTTAAGGAGGTATTATCCACTCTGGATGATTGTGAAAATTTGGTCATCCCAGAGAAACTATGTAAAATGGACAAGTTCCTAGAGGTGCCGGGGCTCCCAGAAGCTTTTCCTATACCCAAGCGGGTGGCGGACATTGTTAATAAAGAATGGGAAAGGCCCGGTATTCCTTTCGTCCCTCCCCCCATATTTAAAAAATTGTTTCCTATGGTCGACCCCAGAAAGGACTTATGGCAGTCAGTCCCCAAGGTCGAGGGAGCGGTTTCTACTTTAAACAAACGCACCACTATTCCCATAGAAGATAGTTGTGCTTTCAAAGATCCTATGGATAAAAAATTAGAAGGTTTGCTTAAAAAGATGTTTGTTCAGCAGGGGTACCTTCTACAACCCATTTCATGCATTGTCCCTGTCACTACAGCCGCATATTTCTGGTTTGATGAACTGATTAAGGTGCTCGATAGTGACTCCCCTCCTTATGAGGAGATTATGGACAGAGTTAATGCTCTCAAATTGGCTAATTCTTTCACTCTAGACGCCTCTTTGCAATTGGCTAAGTTAGCGGCTAAGAATTCTGGGTTTGCTATTGTGGCGCGCAGAGCGCTTTGGTTGAAATCTTGGTCGGCTGATGCGTCTTCCAAGAACAAGCTTCTAAACATTCCTTTCAAGGGGAAAACGCTGTTTGGTCCTGACTTGAAAGAGATTATCTCTGATATCACTGGGGGTAAGGGCCATGCCCTTCCTCAGGATCGGCCTTTCAAGGCAAAAAATAGACCTAATTTTCGTCCCTTTCGTAAAAACGGACCAGCCCAAGGTGCTACGTCCTCTAAGCAAGAGGGTAATACTTCTCAGGCCAAGCCAGCTTGGAGACCAATGCAAGGCTGGAACAAGGGAAAGCAGGCCAAGAAACCTGCCACTGCTACCAAGACAGCATGAAATATTGGCCCCCGATCCGGGACCGGATCTGGTGGGGGGCAGACTCTCTCTCTTCGCTCAGGCTTGGGCAAGAGATGTTCTGGATCCTTGGGCGCTAGAAATAGTCTCCCAGGGTTATCTTCTGGAATTCAAGGGACTTCCCCCAAGGGGGAGGTTCCACAGGTCTCAGTTGTCTTCAGACCACATAAAAAGACAGGCGTTCTTACATTGTGTAGAAGACCTGTTAAAAATGGGAGTGATTCATCCTGTTCCATTGAGAGAACAAGGGATGGGGTTCTACTCCAATCTGTTCATAGTTCCCAAAAAAGAGGGAACGTTCAGACCAATCCTAGATCTCAAGATCTTAAACAAATTTCTCAAGGTCCCATCGTTCAAGATGGAAACCATTCGAACTATCCTTCCTTCCATCCAGGAAGGTCAATTCATGACCACGGTGGATTTAAAGGATGCGTATCTACATATTCCTATCCACAAGGAACATCATCGGTTCCTAAGGTTTGCATTCCTGGACAAACATTACCAGTTCGTGGCGCTTCCTTTCGGATTAGCCACTGCTCCAAGGATTTTCACAAAGGTACTAGGGTCCCTTCTAGCGGTGCTAAGACCAAGGGGCATTGCAGTAGTACCCTACCTGGACGACATTCTGATTCAAGCGTCGTCCCTCCCTCGAGCAAAGGCTCACACGGACATCGTCCTGGCCTTTCTCAGATCTCACGGCTGGAAAGTGAACGTGGAAAAGAGTTCTCTATCCCCGTCAACAAGGGTTCCCTTCTTGGGAACAATTATAGATTCCTCAGAAATGAGGATTTTTCTAACAGAGGCCAGAATAACAAAGCTTCTGGACTCTTGTCGGATTCTTCATTCCGTTCCTCTTCCTTCCGTAGCTCAGTGCATGGAAGTGATCGGGTTGATGGTAGCGGCAATGGACATAGTTCCTTTTGCGCGCATCCATCTAAGACCATTACAACTGTGCATGCTCAGTCAGTGGAATGGGGACTATACAGACTTGTCTCCAAAGATACAAGTAAATCAGAGGACCAGAGACTCACTCCGTTGGTGGCTGTCCCTGGACAACCTGTCACAAGGGATGACATTCCGCAGACCAGAGTGGGTCATTGTCACGACCGACGCCAGTCTGACGGGCTGGGGCGCGGTCTGGGGATCCCTGAAAGCTCAGGGTCTTTGGTCTCGGGAAGAATCTCTTCTACCGATAAATATTCTGGAACTGAGAGCGATATTCAATGCTCTCAAGGCTTGGCCTCAGCTAGCAAGGACCAAGTTCATACGGTTTCAATCAGACAACATGACGACTGTTGCGTACGTCAACCATCAGGGGGGAACAAGGAGTTCCCTAGCGATGGAGGAAGTGACCAAGATTATTCTATGGGCGGAGTCTCACTCCTGCCACCTGTCTGCTATCCACATCCCGGGAGTGGAAAATTGGGAAGCGGATTTTCTGAGTCGTCAGACATTGCATCCGGGGGAGTGGGAACTCCATCCGGAAATCTTTGCCCTAGTCACTCAACTGTGGGGCATTCCAGACATGGATCTAATGGCCTCTCGTCAGAACTTCAAAGTTCCCTGTTACGGGTCCAGATCCAGGGATCCCAAGGCGGCTCTAGTGGATGCACTAGTAGCACCTTGGACCTTCAAACTAGCTTATGTGTTTCCGCCGTTTCCTCTCATTCCCAGGCTGGTAGCCAGGATCAATCAGGAGAGGGCGTCGGTGATCTTGATAGCTCCTGCGTGGCCACGCAGGACTTGGTATGCAGATCTGGTGAATATGTCATCGGCTCCACCTTGGAAGCTACCTTTGAGACGAGACCTTCTTGTTCAGGGTCCGTTCGAACATCCGAATCTGGTTTCACTCCAGCTGACTGCCTGGAGATTGAACGCTTGATTTTATCGAAGCGAGGTTTCTCAGATTCTGTTATCGATACTCTTGTTCAGGCCAGAAAGCCTGTAACTAGAAAGATTTACCACAAAATTTGGAAAAAATATATCTGTTGGTGTGAATCTAAAGGATTCCCTTGGGACAAGGTTAAGATTCCTAGGATTCTATCCTTCCTTCAAGAAGGATTGGAAAAAGGATTATCGGCAAGTTCCCTGAAGGGACAGATTTCTGCCTTGTCGGTGTTACTTCACAAAAAGCTGGCAGCTGTGCCAGATGTTCAAGCCTTTGTTCAGGCTTTGGTTAGAATTAAGCCTGTTTACAAACCTTTGACTCCTCCTTGGAGTCTCAATTTAGTTCTTTCAGTTCTTCAGGGGGTTCCGTTTGAACCCTTACATTCCGTTGATATTAAGTTATTATCTTGGAAAGTTTTGTTTTTAGTTGCAATTTCTTCTGCTAGAAGAGTTTCAGAATTATCTGCTCTGCAGTGTTCCCCTCCTTATCTGGTGTTCCATGCAGATAAGGTGGTGTTACGTACTAAACCTGGTTTTCTTCCGAAAGTTGTTTCTAACAAAAACATTAACCAGGAGATTATCGTGCCTTCTCTGTGTCCGAAACCAGTTTCAAAGAAGGAACGTTTGTTGCACAATTTGGATGTTGTTCGCGCTCTAAAATTCTATTTAGATGCTACAAAGGATTTTAGACAAACATCTTCCTTGTTTGTTGTTTATTCAGGTAAAAGGAGAGGTCAAAAAGCAACTTCTACCTCTCTCTCTTTTTGGATTAAAAGCATCATCAGATTGGCTTACGAGACTGCCGGACGGCAGCCTCCTGAAAGAATCACAGCTCATTCCACTAGGGCTGTGGCTTCCACATGGGCCTTCAAGAACGAGGCTTCTGTTGATCAGATATGTAGGGCAGCGACTTGGTCTTCACTGCACACTTTTACTAAATTTTACAAGTTTGATACTTTTGCTTCTTCTGAGGCTATTTTTGGGAGAAAGGTTTTGCAAGCCGTGGTGCCTTCCATTTAGGTGACCTGATTTGCTCCCTCCCTTCATCCGTGTCCTAAAGCTTTGGTATTGGTTCCCACAAGTAAGGATGACGCCGTGGACCGGACACACCTATGTTGGAGAAAACAGAATTTATGTTTACCTGATAAATTTCTTTCTCCAACGGTGTGTCCGGTCCACGGCCCGCCCTGGTTTTTTTAATCAGGTCTGATAATTTATTTTCTTTAACTACAGTCACCACGGTACCATATGGTTTCTCCTATGCTAATATTCCTCCTTAACGTCGGTCGAATGACTGGGGTAGGCGGAGCCTAGGAGGGATCATGTGACCAGCTTTGCTGGGCTCTTTGCCATTTCCTGTTGGGGAAGAGAATATCCCACAAGTAAGGATGACGCCGTGGACCGGACACACCGTTGGAGAAAGAAATTTATCAGGTAAACATAAATTCTGTTATCCTGCCAAAACCACCTGTGCTTTGGGATTAGAGTAGATCGCTTGGATTGCCCTAATAAAGGGACCATCAAAGCCCATATGTTGGAGAACCTTCATCATATATCTTCAGTCTACCCTATCAAATGCCTTCTCTGCATCCAACGATAGGAGCAGAGAAGGCGTTTTCTCTCTACCAAGGTGATCTATGATGTTTATCTTTCTCCTTATATTATCGGTGGGCCTCCCTATTCGCCACAAATCCCACCTGGTCTGGGTGGACAAGTGAGGGTAGTATTGTTTTCAAACGATTGGCCAGTATTTTGGTAAAGATCTTTAGATCCTGATTGATAAGCGATATAGGGCGATAGCTGGAACACAGTTTAAGATTTTTCCCTGCTTCAGGAATAACCACTATTTTAGCTCCTGGCAGCTCCCTCGGTATCTCATGGCCTTCTAAGAGGTGATTACAGAATTTTGTGAGGTGAGTCAGCAATGTCGTATGAATTAGTTTATAATAGTCTCCCAGGAATCCATCCGGACCCGCCGCTTTTCCCACCTTTAATTATTTTATTACCCATATGACCTCTACAGGAGATATGGGGGCATTCACAATTTCCTTATCTTTCTCAGAGATGACTGGAAGGTGGGCATCCAGTAGGAAGTCATGGGTGTCCTGTGAAGTAGTTTGTGAATGTACAGTCTTGTGCCCGTCATAAAGTTGTCCATAGTACCCTGCAAACTCGTCAACTATCTCTTGAGGATAGGTTATTGTATTACCATCTGCCTGTTGGATGAGAGGGATAGCCATGGATTTATTTATCTCTTGTATTTTGTGTGCTAAATATCTATCTGGCTTGCTAACAAATATGAAGTATTGTATTTTTAATTTATGCAGTGTTCTAGTGGCATTCATAGTCCATAAACTAGCTAACGCTGTTCTCTTCGATTGCAAAGTCAGCAAGGTGCCAGTATTGTGTGTGAGTCTATGTACCTTCTCTAAGTTGGCTATCTCCTGATGGAGTTCAGATATCTGATGTAATTTTTGTCTAGCATGTGCCGCCTCTCCCTGAATTAGTAAGCCCCTCAAATATGCTTTATGAGCTGCCCACGTGTAGAGGGGGTTGGAAGTGGTGTTTACATTTATGTCCCAATATTCTCTAAGATGTTTTAGGATGTGTTCCTGGCTAAGGGTTGTTTGAAATATTGTGGGTCGTAAGTCCACGATTTTTCTCGTTTGGTATCTTGTACCCCATCTAATAGTAAAGATACTATGGAGTGGTCGGACAACACACAGGTATGGATCTCATCCTGAAATACTTCAGGGTCTCCTTTTAACCTGCTCCAGAGGCAAAGATTAATTAAATCTATTTGTATGGCATATCTATGTAAGAGATCGTTGCCAATATATATTTGATTTTGGGGAGTATTTAAAACTAAAAACAGGTGCTTCGCTGATTTATTAACTATAGAGATAGATAATAAACATTTAGCTGTGATATTACAGCTTTCAGACCTGCCATCCAGGCAGTGGACACAGTGGTCTTGGGGAGAAAGATATTTAATCACTTTAGGTTCAGCTATCTGCGCTAATAAGCTTTCGCTTATGTAGCTAGCTTCCTCTTTTAAGTTCAATTTAGCATATTTGGTTTTACCACTTGCATAGGGATAAATAGATCATCCTTAACTCTCTAAATTCCTGCGAGGTATTGAGTGTGGCCTCTCCCTTCAGGGATTTTATGATCCCCCTTGTGGAGAGATATGGTTAATACATCACCGTCTATATTTGCTATCTTTCCAGGTGAAATTTTAAAAGTATTACCATCAGAACCACTTAAAGGAGTCTGATCATCTATTTGTAGGATAGTGATTTCAGGTATAGAGTTATTCCTGAAATGAATCTCAACAGCATCTGGATTCTCTTCCATCACGTGGCAGTTATGCCGGTTGTGAGATATACCGGACCTCTCATAATTAATAGGTCTTTTTACTTGTGACCAAATTACATTATTTAAGCAATTAATTATGGCGCTTAATCGCTTCAGGAGATCACTACCAAAAATTAAACGATCAGTTGGCAGATCCACTATAATGACAGGGTGTCTTATTACCCAGTTCCCCAGTCTTAGTTTTAACCATGCCGTACCGTAGACTTTTAGAGAGTAACCCCCAACACCAATTAGTGAAACATCAAATTAATTTATTTTAGGTTGGTGGGGTGTTAGCTCATTTAGCTGTGTGTAGTACCTGTGGGATAAAATAGTTGCCTGAGATCCAGTATCAATTAATCCCATGATTGGGTTGGAAACTGAATCCTGGAGTCCAGCTAATACATAATATCCCCCTGCAGTTTCTACCATTTCACACATAAAATTAGCATGATTGCACATCTGTGGGCTTTGCCACGAGGTACCTGAAATTGCTGCATTACCTGATGCAGACGAAACTTCATTCTTACCGGTCCCCTCTATAATAGGGCTGACAGGGTTCCTGTGTACTGCATCTGTGGAAATAAGGTTAAGAGAATGCTGCAAAGGAAGAGATTTGTTAGTGCTTTTAGGCCGAGGTTGCTCATCATCACAGCTAAACCGTCAGTTTCCGGTCTGTAGGGAGAGAACATGATTAGTACCATTATTGACATTTATCATTTTATTTGGTATATCTCTCCCCTCTCTTACAAGTAATACTGCAGTATTTATGACTGCTGGCCACTGTCTGTACCCCTAAAAAAAGATTATTAGGGTGCTGAGCCATAAAAGCTTGACTCATATTAGTAAATAGTGTACATAATTGACTAACTTGTGTACTGAGTTGGCCCACTTGAATGGACAAGCTGTTTTTACCCATGGACCAATTTTTTGATGTCCCAGGGTGCTGATTTCTGGATCCTTGGGATCCCTCAGAATCATAGCAGCTATTTCTCCTATTTTGACACGGTTGTCTTTGGGGTTCAACTTGTTCAGCATTAGTATCTTAGAGAGCACTATTTACTTGGGGTATCTGGTTACTCTAAGAGTATTTTCTCCACTTTTGGTATTTACTTTTATGGGGATACCGATAACCTTTTGGGTTTTAATCTCTTTGGGGATAATTATTTACCTGGGTATGCCCCCCATTTTGAGTATATTCTCTCTGCACCTTGGCCCGTGATGGGGAGGGGTGGAGTTAAAACTTTGTGTGGAAGGCCTGTTTTCTCAGGCCACTTCCGCATAAGTTTTCTTGTTAGACTCCAAATTGAGGAGGCTAGGTGACACCCTAGTTTCTGCCACAATGTTGGGACTGGGTTTTGGTTCCCTTTTAACCCCCTGTTCACCGGACTGCTCAATAGAGTATAACGTTGAATTCTCTTTGATCAGCCAGTCCATTGAGCAGTGCTCATCAAAATCTATAGCTAAATTAATTTTCGAAAAATAAATTTACAAATTCTGAGCTTTCAAATATGGGGTAGTCTTTGGCCATACTGTACGCACTTTTCAGTACAGAAAGGAATTCTATAGGGCTTTGATTGGCACTACATTTTTTTTTTTTTCAAATCAGCTTTATTTTCAGATGAAATGCAATACAATGTATGGAGTCACAGCTCCATAGAGTAAACATACAATGGCTGATCATTTTCAAGTGAATCGACGGTACACATATTCGATGTTAGAAAGTCCAAACTTTTCTTATTAATGTGTATCGCTAAACAATATAAAATTTGAACAGAACAAAACAACACGTCCCATTATCCTTTTAAAACTTAGTAATGAGCAAATTACAACAAAGAAACTGGGTTCAATGCAGCGTCTCTAAAGGCTCGATACAAACGTAATGAAATAAGACATCATTTGTATCGTCTCAGAATATCCAGCATGATATCACCTCTTATGTGAAAAGATCAGGTTGATGTCTATTACTCAATGACCCTGGTGGAGTATTTATATCTACTCTTCTGTTTTAATTTAATATAATTTTCCCATATTCCAGCTATTTCAGCATACAAATCCATTCTGTCATATTTTAGGTAGTGGCACTCCTCCATCTCTATTAGTTCTGAGGTTTTTTGTACCCACATCTCAATATAGGGAACTTCTCTACCTCTCCAATTCTTAGCTATCAGGAATTTGATGCTATTTATCATTATAGTAAGCATTTTTAGTTTGGGTTTGTGTTTCAGCTTTGGTGGCTTGTTTAATAGCCAAATCAGGGGGTCTAGTGCGAACTGCGTTTCTAAGATTTGTTCAATTTCATCAATGACTTGTCTCCAAAGATTCTGGATAGGTGAGCACCACCACCACATGTGCGCCATATCGCTTCCAACATGGCCACATCTCCAATATCTGTTCCCTGAATTATAGAACAATCTATGAAGTCTCCTCGGGGTATAATACCACCTATGTAGTATTTTAAAATTTATTTCCAGAACACTTACAGATATCAAGGATTTCATAGTATGATGAAAGATTTGTGTGCAAGTTTGAGGGAGTATAATTTTGCCCAAGTCCCTTTCCCAACTCTCCATATAACCCAGAACTTGACCGGGTTGATTCTGAACCAACAGTTTATATATTTTGGAGATTGTATGTCTTGGGGGAGGGTCTTGTATAAATAGGGATTCAAAATGAGTAAGGGGTCTCGACATGTTTCTAGCCTGTGTGTTAGTTTCTAAGAGGTGATGTAGTTTGAAATAAGTGAACCAATTTGTAAAGCTCTTCAGTCCTTGGTCTATTATATCCCTTTGGCATTTAAGTTGTTCTTTATCTATGAGAGAGTGTATAGGCAAGTCTCTGAGAGGTGACAGAGTCTGTAAGATGTTTGGCCCAAAGTCCAGTTCACCATTTTTGACCAATGAAGTTAGGGGAGATGGTCTAGAAGTTAGGAAAGGGAAATGAGCAAGGGTCCTGTTCCAGTTGTTAAGGGTCTCCAAGATAATTGGATTAGTAGTGGTTGTAACTAGCGTTGTAACGAATGACCAGCCCATTCACTAATACGTGGCATGTGGAGACTATCTTGTTCTATGTCTACCCACCATTTATAGTAGGGGTGTGTATACATGTCAAGTACTCTTTGTAAGAATATGGCCATTCTGTATGCTTGTAGGTCCGGCATGCTGAGACCACCTTGATCTTTATGTTTCATCATTACATATTTATTAATTCTAGGGTGTTTCCTGTTCCACACAAATTTACTAAAAGCTGTTTGTAGGGATATGATGTAGAGTTTAGGGAGGGGGATTGGTAACATCTGAAAAAGGTAAAATATACGGGTAAATACATTAATTTTTATTAAATTTATACGTCCCATCCATGAAATATTTGTATTTCTCCATCTGGATAAATCGTTTATTATTGTATCCCTCAGGGGCTTAAAGTTATGGTGATACAGCAAATCTATTGTAGGGGTAATGTTAATTCCTAAATATTTGAGAGATTTAGAGCACCATCTAAACGGAGTCACCTTCTCTACTTCTTCCAGGGTTTTTTGATCTAAAGTTATATTCAAAATTTCGGATTTAGATAAGTTTATTAGGAAATTCGAAAGGTCGTGAAAGGTTTGAAGTTCCGTGATAATGATGGGAATGGAGTGTGTCGGATTTGTTAATGATAGAAGGATGTCATCGGCGTATAGGGAGATTGTGTAAGATTGCTTTTTAATCTGGATGCCCCGTATAGCTGTATTATTCAGAATTTTAGTCGCCAGGGTCTCTATTATGCATGCAAATAGTAGAGGGGAAAGCGGGCATCCTTGTCTGGTACTGTTTGTTAACTGAAAGGGTTCTGAGAGTACCCCATTAAGGGAGATTCTTGCGGTTGGTTGTGAGTAGAGTGCAAACACACGATACAACATGCCTCCAAGGCCCATATGTTGCAACGTAGAGCATAGGAAATCCCAGCTGACACGGTCAAAGGCCTTCTCCGCGTCTATTGAGAGAAGGACTAGCAGGATCTGATGTTCTTGTGCGTAGTGTATAATATTTAAGGCCCTGACTGTGCCATCCTTCACCTCCCTACCTGGAATGAACCCTATTTGGTCCGGGTGCACCAGGTCTGAAATAACCCTATTTAGTCTTGTCACCAAAATCTTTGAGAAATTTTTTACATCGGCGTTCAACAGGGAGATCGGCCGATAGCTAGCAGGGTCATCTAAGGATTTTCCCGGTTTGGGTATCAATATAATATGGGCCTCTAATGCCGATTTTGAAAATATGTGCGTTTCATCTATAGAGTTAAAATATGTGAGAAGTTGGGGGCTAATATATCTTTAAATTTGGCTAATATGAGTAAGAGAAACCATCGGGACCCGACGCTTTACCCGTGGGCAGTTCTTTTATGGTATTAGTTATTTCTTCTATGGTAATTGGGCCCTCTAGCATTTCCATTTGTTCTTGTGTGATTTTGGGTAGTTATAATGCGTCAGATAGCGGTCTATACTCTCTGTACCTTGTTCTCTAGCCCTCGTGTTGTGTGCATTTAAGTTATATAAATCTTGAAAGTAGGATCGGAATGCAGAAGCTATGGAGTGAGATGTGTTATAATGACATCCCTGTTTATCTTTAACGTGTAATATATACGCAGTGTTAATTTTTTTCTTTTTAAGTCTAGCTAAGGATCTGCCCGGTTTGTTATGGTAGTCATATATTTGGCGTTTTTGTTGTAATCGTTGTCTGTTAATGTCTTTGTTTAGTATTGAGGCTAATTCTTTCTTCTTATCAGAAAGAACCTCCAGAATTTGTGGGTCTGTAGGGTGTAGTTTGTGTTGGTTTTCTGTATCCTCTATAAATGCAATTAGGGCGTTCGTTTTTTTTTCTTTTAATTTTATTCCTTCTGGCCTTAAAAGCGATTAATTCCCCCCTTATAACATCTTTATGCACTTCCCAATTGTTCTGGGGTGAGGTGCTTAGTGCCGTGTTCATTTGGAAGTATTCAGTAATGTGTTCTGTTAACATTGCTTTTATCTCTAAATCATGTAGCATGTACTCATCCAACTTCCACACAAAATCTTTGATAGGTTTTGAGGGCCATATGAAGGAGCAGTGCACTAGATTATGATCAGACCATGTTACCGGAGTGATCTGTGCTGATCTGAACATGCTCATCCCTGTGATATCTGTGAATATATAGTCTATGCGTGTGTAAAGCTTATGTGGGTAGGAGAAAAATGTGAAATCTTTGGATTCGGGATGTAGCGTCCTCCAAACGACTTTCGCTGTTAGTTGTTTCAGAAGCCACTGAGTTTTCTGTATTGTGCGGGTTGGTAGTGAAGAGTGTGTGGAAGAACAATCTAGTGTCGGGTTCAGTGCTATATTTAGGTCCCCTCCCATCAATAGAGTGCCACTTGAGAACTCCAAAATTTCGTTTGTGAGTTTTTTCAAAAATGGGAGTTGCTTCACTGGTGGGGCATACATGGATATGATAGTCACTGGGCGACCGTATAATAAACCCTTGATCATTATATAGCGGCCCTCTCTATCTCTAATTATCTTTCGGCTAGATTTAGAGTTTGGCGTTAGCCGTCAAAACCAGCGTTAGAGGCTCCTAACGCTGGTTTTGGGCTACCGCTGGTATTTAGAGTCTTGTAGGTAAGGGTCTAACGCTCACTTTCCAGCCGCGACTTTTCCATACCGCAGATCCCCCTACGCCAATTGCGTATCCTATCTTTTCAATGGGATCTTTCTAACGCCGGTATTTAGAGTCTTGGCTGAAGTGAGCGGTAGAGCCTCTACCGACAAAACTCCAGCCGCAGAAAAAAGTCAGGAGTTAAGAGCTTTCTGGGCTAATGCCGGTTCATAAAGCTCTTAACTACTGTGCTCTAAAGTACACTAACACCCATAAACTACCTATGTACCCCTAAACCGAGGCCCCCCCACATCGCCGCCACTCTAATAAATTTTTTTAACACCTAATCTGCCGACCACACACTGCCGCAACCTACGTTATCCCTATGTACCCCTAATCTGCTGCCCCTAACACCGCCGACCCCTATATTATATTTATTAACCCCTAATCTGCCGCCACCAATGTTGCTGCTACCTTACCTACAATAATTAACCCCTAATCTGCCGACCGGACCTCACCGCTACTATAATAAAGTTATTAACCCCTAATCCGCCTCACTCCCGCCTCAATAACCCTATAATAAATAGTATTAACCCCTAATCTGCCCTCCCTAACATCGCCGACACCTAACTTCAAGTATTAACCCCTAATCTGCTGACCGGACCTCACCGCTACTATTATAAATGTATTAACCCCTAAAGCTAAGTCTAACCCTAACACTAACACCCCCCTAAGTTAAATATAATTTAAATCTAACGAAATAAATTAACTCTTATTAAATAAATTATTCCTATTTAAAGCTAAATACTTACCTGTAAAATAAACCCTAATATAGCTACAATATAAATTATAATTATATTGTAGCTATTTTAGGATTTATATTTATTTTACAGGCAACTTTGTATTTATTTTAACCAGGTACAATAGCTATTAAATAGTTAATAACTATTTAATAGCTACCTAGTTAAAATAATTACAAAATTACCTGTAAAATAAATCCTAACCTAAGTTACAATTAAACCTAACACTACACTATCAATAAATTAATTAAATAAAATACCTACAATTAAATCTAACACTACACTATCAATAAATTAATTACATGAAATACCTACAAATAAATACAATTAAATAAACTAACTAAAGTACAAAAAATAAAAAAAGCTGTTACAAAAAATAAAAAAATTAATTACAAACATAATAAAAATATTACAACAATTTTAAGCTAATTACACCTACTCTAAACCCCCTAATAAAATAACAAAGCCCCCCAAAATAAAAAAATGCCCTACCCTATTCTAAAATTAAAATAGAAAAGCTCTTTTACCTTACCAGCCCTTAAAAGGGCCTTTTGCGGGGCATGCCCCAAAGAATTCAGCTCTTTTGCCTGTAAAAATAAACACAATACCCCCCCCCCAACATTACAACCCACCACCCACATACCCCTAATCTAACCCAAACCCCCCTTAAATAAACCTAACACTAAGCCCCTGAAGATCTTCCTACCTTATCTTCACCACACCGGGTATCTATCACCGATCCATCCAGGCTCCGAAATCTTCATCCAAGCCCAAGCGGGGGCTGGAGATCCATCATCCGGCTGAAGTCTTCTATCAAGCCGCAAGAAGAAGTCCAGAATAGGCTCCAAAGTCTTCATCCTATCCGGGCAGAAGAGGAGATCCGGACCGGCAACCATCTTCATCCAAGCGGCATCTTCTATCTTCATCCAATGACGAGCGGCTCCATCTTGAAGACCTCCGGTGCGGATCCATCCTCTTCTTCCGACGTCCTAAGTCTGAATGAAGGTTCCTTTAAATGACGTCATCCAAGATGGCGTCCCTCGAATTCCGATTGGCTGATAGGATTCTATCAGCCAATCGGAATTAAGGTAGGGAAAATCTGATTGGCCGATTGAATCAGCCAATCAGATTGAGCTCACATTCTATTGGCTGTTCCGATCAGCCAATAGAATGCAAGCTCAATCTGATTGGCTGATTGGATCAGCCAATCGGATTGAACTTGAATCTGATTGGCTGATTCCATCAGCCAATCAGATTTTTCCTACCTTAATTCCGATTGGCTGATAGAATCCTATCAGCCAATCGTAATTCGAGGGACGCCATCTTGGATGACGTCATTTAAAGGAACCTTCATTCGGACTTAGGACGTCGGAAGAAGAGGATGGATCCGCGCCGGAGGTCTTCAAGATGGAGCCGCTCGTCATCGGATGAAGATAGAAGATGCCGCTTGGATGAAGATGGTTGCCGGTCCGGATCTCCTCTTCTGCCCGGATAGGATGAAGACTTTGGAGCCTCTTCTGGACTTCTTCTTGCCGCTTGATAGAAGACTTCAGCCGGATGATGGATCTCCAGCCCCCGCTTGGGCTTGGATGAAGATTTCGGAGCCTGGATGGATCGGTGATAGATACCCGGTGTGGTGAAGATGAGGTAGGAAGATCTTCAGGGGCTTAGTGTTAGGTTTATTTAAGGGGGGTTGGGTTAGATTAGGGGTATGTGGGTGGTAGGTTGTAATGTTGGGGGGGTATTGTATGTTTTTTTTTCCAGGCAAAAGAGCTGAATTCTTTGGGGCATGCCCCGCAAAAGGCCCTTTTAAGGGCTGGTAAGGTAAAAGAGCTTTTCTATTTTAATTTTAGAATAGGGTAGGGCATTTTTTTATTTTGGGGGGCTTTGTTATTTTATTAGGGGGCTTAGAGTAGGTGTAATTAGCTTAAAATTGTTGTAATATTTTTATTATGTTTGTAATTAATTTTTTTATTTTTTGTAACTTAGCTTTTTTTATTTTTTGTACTTTAGTTAGTTTATTTATTTGTATTTATTTGTAGGTATTTTATTTAATTAATTTATTGATAGTGTAGTGTTAGATTTAATTGTTGATAATTGTAGGTATTTTATTTAATTAATTTATTGATAGTGTAGTGTTAGATTTAATTGTAGGTATTTTATTTAATTAATTTATTGATAGTGTAGTGTTAGGTTTAATTGTAACTTAGGTTAGGATTTATTTTACAGGTAATTTTGTAATTATTTTAACTAGGTAGCTATTAAATAGTTATTAACTATTTAATAGCTATTGTACCTGGTTAAAATAATTACAAAGTTGCCTGTAAAATAAATATTATTCCTAAAATAGCTACAATATAATTATAATTTATATTGTAGCTATATTAGGGTTTATTTTACAGGTAAGTATTTAGCTTTAAATAGGAATAATTTATTTAATAAGAGTTAATTTATTTCGTTAGATTTAAATTATATTTAATTTAGGGGGGTGTTAGTGTTAGGGTTAGACTTAGCTTTAGGGGTTAATACATTTATTAGAGTAGCGGTGAGGTCCGGTCGGCAGATTAGGGATTAATACTTGAAGTTAGGTGTCAGCGATGTTAGGGAGGGCAGATTAGGGGTTAATACTATTTATTATAGGGTTAGTGAGGCGGATTAGGGGTTAATACATTTATTATAGTAGCGGTGAGGTCCGGTCGGCAGATTAGGGGTTAATTATTGTAGGTAGCTGGCGGCGACGTTGTGGGGGGCAGATTAGGGGTTAATAAATATAATATAGGGATCGGCGGTGTTAGGGGCAGCAGATTAGGGGTACATAGGTATAATGTAGGTTGCGGCAGTGTACGGAGCGGCAGATTAGGGGTTAAAAAATATGCAGGGGTCAGCGATAGCGGGGGCGGCAGATTAGGGGTTAATAAGTGTAAGGTTAGGGGTGTTTAGTCTCGGGGTACATGTTAGAGTGTTAGGTGCAGACTTAGAAACTGAACGCTGCTTTTTTGCAGGTGTTAGGTTTTTTTTCAGCTCAAACTGCCCCATTGTTTCGTATGGGGAAATCGTGCACAAGCACGTTTTTTAAGCTGGCCGCATCCGTAAGCACCGCTGGTAATGAGAGTTGCAATGGCGGTAAATATGCTATACGCTCCCTTTTTGGAGCCTAACGCAGCCCTTCTGTGAACTCTAAATACCAAGCGGTATTTAAAAGGTGCGGGGGAAAAAAAGCCAGCGTTAGCTACGCGGGTCGTTACCGACAAAACTCTAAATCTAGCCGATGGTATCTTGAAATGGTATTCCCTTTTTATTGAGGACTCCCACCGCTTGTATTTTCTTTTTGGGATTTGAAGCATAAAAGCTGGTGTCAAATTTATAATGAAAAGTCTTGGGTTTCTTTCCTTTTAGAAAGTGGGTTTCCTGTAAGAGTATAATGTCACCCTTCAGTCTTTTAAAATAGGACAAAGCTATATTTCTTTTTTTGGGAGAGTTTAAACCTTTAGCATTGACTGACAGAAGGTGCATGGCGGTGTCTGGGTTGTGCGGGGTCATTATGTTGATATGTACTTACATATCTGGTGATTGACGAGATGCATGAAATCTGAGGTATCTGAGGCAATATCTAAAGACAAATCTTTAGCTGTGACAGAGAATGCTTTTGAACCGTTCCAGTCTCTAGGTGAAATGATAATAAACAACAAACAAAATAACTTTAACATTAACCAAAATTTACAACTATAACTGTAAAACAATTGCCAGTGCGTGGTCGAAATCAATGTTTCGCCGTCACGCAGATGCAATACGGGGGGAAAGAATTAATTCTCTCCATCGGAAATATTGAAATCAAACATATTAATGGGTGCTACATGTTTTTCCTTGTGATATATAAACAGAACAAACAGTAATGCAAGTCATCAAAACAGACATTTGAGCATAATACTATGAGTATGGCAATTACTCGTTAACAACATTAGTAACAAAATTAGTAGTAGTAGCCACCTCTCATATTTGTATGTTATGTTTTGTTGCAATCTAAGAGGTGGCGCATAGGTTATGACCTCAAGCTATTCATCAAAAGAGAGTTATGCAATGATTATAGAGTCTCATTATGGGGTGTGCAATGGTAATGTTCCCAAGAGTGGGCCTCAGGGAAAGGTACCCTTATGTCTAAGGTACTTATCTGACTCCATAGATTGAGACAGGATAGAAAAATCAGTCCTTTTCTTTTCCTTGCTTCATGTCGGGAGATCCTGACCTTCTCTGGCTAGGTTTGGGCCTTTCTCGTGATGGACTGTGGTCCAGTGTGATCTCCGTTCTTTAGGTGGATTTGCAGTCGTTGGGGATTGCATGTTGTTGTCTACGTCCGTTGCAGTCGCTGGTTGTGGGACTTGTATATTGAGGTTTCTGGTTAGAGATGCAAGATCTGAAGGTTCTTTGTAGATGAGTTGCTTACCTGCATGTGATATGATAATACTAAAGGGGAACCCCCATCTGTATTTAATCTTGTTTTCTTGTAAAACTGATGTGAGGAACCTTGCTGCTTTCCTCTTTTCTACCGTTGCTGGGCAGAGGTCCTGATATATCTGCAGCTCCTGATCTTTATATTTAATTAATGGTGATGTTCTGGCAGCTATCCAAATTGTCTCTCTGTCCCTAAAATGAAGGAGTTTTACAATTACATCCCTGGGGGGTGCACTTGCCGCTGGTTTAGGGCGCAAAGCTCTATGAGCACTCTCTATAGAGATCTCTGATATCTGGGTAGATTTTGTCAGGTAGTTAAAAAAAAAATTATAAGGTATGATAACAAGTTTCCTGGATCTACTTCTTCCGTTATCCCTCTGATCCTCAAGTTATTCCGTCTTCCCCGGTTTTCGAGGTCTTCAACCTTTTCTTGGAGGGAGTGCAGAGAAGCAGCATGTTGAGCTAAGCAGTTTTCAGCAGAGGAGACCATCGTGTTAAGGGTGTCTTGGTCTGCTTCCAAATCATCCATTCTAGAACCCAGTTAATTGATGGCTCTTCTGACCGCCGAGAGTTCTGTCTTTATAAATGTCTTAAGGTCCGCAATGTCTGACTTAGATGACAGGTTTTGAATTGTAGTTTGTATATTGAGCAGTTGGTCCTGTGGCAAAAATGATGATTGCAGATTCTGCTGTAGGCCCGAAGCCATTTCAGTAGTGTTTTGTGGTGATTTTTTAGTCTCAGGGTCTGAGTGATCTTGTGGGGAAAAGAAGATGTTAAGATTACCCGAATGAGTGGGATTTTTATTGTTATTGCCCTTCTCTCCCTTGGTGATCCTCCTAGAGGCCATCTCCTTGAAACAGTTATGTACTGTCTATTTTGTTTGCAATGAGACTGATGACCTATTGTTTGATATGTGTCTGAAATTAATCTGAACAGGCTTTATCTAACCCAAGTCAGTTTAAAATAACACAGACCGAAGGTTATTGCTATCTATTGCCACTACCTCAGTGAAGTTGTCGGTCTAGTTACAAAGGCAGGCCTTAGTGATATGTGACCCACGTGAGTCAGTGCCGTTTGAGCCTTTTCTACTATATTAGCGACAGAAACTGCAGGAGGTGTTGTCTGTCTATATTGTGAGTATTATGAGAATGTCCTTTGCTGTCACAAGTACAGGGTAAGTAAGCCTCTTAGGGCTAGCTGAACTTACCAACTTTACTGTTTTTGGACTTATGCCCCTGCGATGCCCTCCGCCGTTCCAGTTCGTGAGAGTCACTATTCCGTTCAGATCTGATCACCGGAATGGCTCCAAGAGGCTCCAGACTCACGCTGCGCAAAAATCTTACTGCTCCGTCCCCAGCCCTCCTCAGTTATTATGGGCAGTGCTAGCTTAAGGGGTCCGATGACCGCAAGTAAACTGGGATAGGGCCTGACTCAGATGTAATGTGCGGGCTTGTCAGTGAAGGCTTAAAAACTCCTCTGCTATGTGTGGCACGGTGTCCGTGCTGATGACTGCTTGTTCAGTGAGATGTGAGAAAGGTCACATATTTTTTATCTTGCATGTAGCTGGTTATGAATCCAATGAAGGAGAAAACTTAAAACGGAGCTAGGGTACTACCCGGCCATGTTCCTGCATGGTCAAGCTCCGCCCCTCGATTGGCACTACATTTTAAACCGTATACAGCCATTTTCGCTGCGGTTTTAGTGTGATATTTCCCAAATTCATTTTTGCACTGAATTTGCGTTTCACTCTAGGAATGAATATTCTTATTCTTTAGTGAAGCAAAGAATTTGTGATGTTTACCCTCAAATACCCAGGGCAGAAATTACATTTTTGACTGCTCACTAGTAACATTCATTATGGATAAAGCATTTTCATAGTTCTCTAAGTGGTCAATTATAGAAGTGGTTACGTTTTTGGAAAATTTAGGTACTGCATCCTTTAAGAAAGCAATTATTTTAGGGGTGTCATATACCTTATTAGACGTATCTTGGGCTTTCCTAGGGACCTTATTTTTGGGGCTGGAGTGCCCCCTATCTACCCTATATTTACTATGGGGAGACTCCTACGTACATTAGTACTACGTGGGCTATTTGGGTAGCTGGCTCCGCCCTCTGACTCATTACCAGAGCTACCCTCCCCCTCCTCTGAGGTATAGCAGTTCCCTGAATTTATAACATGCGGTGACTGTCTATTTGGGAAGGGTATTTCTGACCCAATAGTGGTTCTTTGTTTAAATTCTTCTCTAAATTTCTGCAGTTCATTTCTGATGTATCTTTCAATGGATTTAGAATTATCTGCATTATCCTCATTGCTAATAGAGGGGTTTTCATTATGATAATACAGTCTTTTTAAACCACTTAACTCTCTTTGGCTTTGCGCGAGTTGTTTATTTAACTCTTGTATTTTGGCTAGTAAATTTAGGTTATGCTTATCTAAGGCGGCCATGTCTTGCTTAAATGTAACAATTTCATTTTCGGTCATTTCTAAACTCTCTTCGCACTTGCGTGATGAGCGAATATCATTATCTAGCCCCTGTATTTGCAATTCCTTTTCTATAAGAAGTGTAGACATTTAGTCAATAATGCATATTACAAGGGGCCAGGATTTTAGTATTAGCTCATCTCGCTTCTTAGAGTTTTTGCATTTATTATTTTGGGATAATTCTTGGAACAATTCACTTTTTTTCATTCCACCTTCCATCATTAATAGCAAATTTTTAGCCTTAATTGATATCCATATAATCATTTAAATTACACACAATATTACACCTCTTTTTAATGTGTCCTATAATGTCCATCTTACGGATATCGCCCTGAGTGAGGGGTAATTTTGGGGAACATATTTCAACAATATGTATAGATTCAATTGATTCACTCCTAGTAACAGACATTATTATATTGGCTTAGTATTTGGTTAAATTAAAATGCTAATACAATTTTGACCAATAATAATAAGAAAAAAATATATATATTTTCAAAAATATTAATAATAATTTTGAAATATGAAAAAAACATTTTTTTATCAATTTTAAAAAAAATATTTTAATAATATTTTTTTATTTTTTTATTTTTATAATCCCTATTTACTACAAATATATTATATCAATGTGATAAATTTAATAATATCTACTGCAGCATCTCCAAATAATATGTCAGTATATAGCAGGGTTATAATACAATTTATTTAATAATTATTCTTTAAAATAACCTCCAATTAAAATGCATATACGAAACAATTAAAATTAATATAAATTCCTAAATTTTTTATATTAGTTAAAGTTATAAACACATTGAATTATATTTATAGAAAACCAGATTATGAATCAGATGATACACACTTATGCTGTTATAATATCCTTACGAAGATCATAAAAATATGCCTTTACAATTTACCTTATTCACAATAATCGCATTAAAATACCACAATGAAATACCAGAGTATGGATCGCTAACTTTCACAGTGCCTAATTAAACAATATAACAAGAAACTTTAACAGCTAATTTATATGCCAAGTTATCTAGTTACAATTAAGGCAAGTTCTAAAATATATATAGTTGCAAATATAAATTACTTAGCACTAAATATGATTAGTTAAACTACACAGGACTATGAAAATGAGCTTAACATACAAGGGGTGCTCTTTAAATTTGAAAAGAAAAAAGTGATTTAGGAGTGAAAGCGCAAACAATGCTTAAACCTTTAAAGAAAAATAGAAAGTAGATCTATAGATTTAATTGTGCTAGAAAAAATGTTTAGAAATAAATTGTATCATTGTTGATATTAATAAACATATTAAAAAGTTTTGGATAGTCAGTTCATTAACAGCTATATGCCCCTAATAGAAGAACTGAATAGATGGAATTAAGCATATAGAATGTATTATTCAAAAATTCATAAAAGATGCATAAAAAATGCAAACATAAATTTATTTAATATTACACCATATCAGGTCAAATAAAAAATATATAAAAAAGTAGAGTCGGCCGACTTATAAAAACTATATAGTATATATTCAGTGCCCAACTATAATCATATGACAATGTAAGAAAACTTTAAGATCAGCTTTTATATTGACTGAAAAGACCCATATCGTCAAATCTACAGGTTCTTTGAGGTATTCAAAAGTCCCGAGTATGAGAGTGTCTTTAGTGCCTTATAACACTGTTCTTTCTTAAATTGGTATTTCCAATATTAGTAACTTGAAAGTAATCTCCTTTAGTTCATAGCCATGTCCATTAAAAATGAAAGTATGTACTCACTGTCTGCCTGTGTTTATCATGCAAGCCGGTCTTAGGAGCCTGTTGAAATAATCCTCGGTATCTGTAATGCAGAGATGACCGGTCCGGATCCCAACAAAATGTTCCTGTATGATGCTTTTGGGCTCTGCGGTCTTGCGTGTATTTACTAGGTCAGCACAGTGTCAGGTTTAGTATACCCAATATGCGGTTAGTAGTTGAAACATCAGCGGTCTCAGCACAAAAGCTTTTTCTCATCAGATGTCTTCAGTTAGCAGTTAGAGCTACGCGTTTCAGCCGTATACACCGGCCTTTTTCAAGCTGTACTGCTAAACGTATGCACTGTGTAGGCTTTTAAACCTTTTCTTATAATTGCACACAGCTGAGAGGTGTGTTTTACCTGCAGCTGTTAACTCTTAAGTGGCAATCACAGAGAGGGATATACAAAAACATTTTTAAAGATATGGTAAAAAACCTAAGAAATTAGTCATTAGATATGACAAGTTTTTATATGCTAATTTGTTTGAAGGAAATCGTGAATCCTAGAATTATAAAGAGAATTTTAAATCTCACAAGAGATGCTAATAAGTGTAAGCAATATCAGACTGTTTAACCCTCTTTTAAAAAAACTATTCAAATTAAAGTCTAGATTTAGACCCTTAGGGTGTAGTGTCTGTAGTTGGAATATCCACTTTGCTTCTGATTAAAAAATATTTTTTGCATGATACCCTCCTCTGCAATCATTCCTCAATTTTATTTTATTACACTTTCTAAAATGTTTTGGAACTGGAAGCTCTAGGTTTCTTCCCCCCCCCCCGAGTTTTCAATTGAAAGAATATGTTCTCTCAAACGTTCCCTTATAGTTCTTTCTGTGAGGGTTAAACAGTCTGATATTGCTTACACTTATTAGCATCTCTTGTAAGATTTAAAATTCTCTTTATAATTCTAGGATTCACAATTTCCTTCAAACAAATTAGCATATAAAAACTTGTCATATCCTGTAATATCTAATGACTAATTTCTTAGGTTTTTTACCATATCTTTAAAAATGTTTTTGTATATCCCTCTCTGTGATTGCCACTTAAGAGTTAACAGCTGCAGGTAAAATGCACCTCTCAGCTGTGTACAATTATAAGAAAAGGTTTAAAAGCCTACACAGTGCATACGTTTAGCAGTACAGCTTGAAAAAGGCTGGTGTATATGGCTGAAACGCGTAGCTCTAACTGCTAACTGAACACATCTGATGAGAAAAAGCCTTTGTACTGAGACCGCTGATGTTTCAACTACTAACCGCATATTGAGGATACTAAACCTGACACTGTGCTGACCTAGTAAATACACGCAAGACCGCAGAGTCCAAAAGCAACATACAGGAACATTTTGTTGGGATCTGGACCTGTCATCTCTGCATTTTGTATCTGTTGGGCTAATTTGGAATTGGTTTTAACATTCCCCTCTACCAGCTACACCTCCCCCCATACAGCTACCCTTTATCAACAGGAAGTCTTACCTTTAAAAACTCTCTTTCACACACAGACCTCACAGCAACAAGCAATCAATCCTACAGGCTCTCTGCAAACATACATTTAAAGATCCCTTTCTGCAAACAAACATTTGAAGACCTCACAGCAACAAGCAATCCTACAGGCTCTCTGGAAACATACATTTAAAGATCCCTTTCTGCAAACAAACATTTGAAGACCTCACAGCAACAAGCAATCCTACAGCCTCTCCGCATGTACTAGCCCACCAAGCCTCCCTCCACCTCCCACCCTGGTGTTTACCTTAATATATAAACACCTAACTGCAATTAGGTGCAGCTGTCACTAATGATCCAGGATAGAGACACTACTTCACACTCACAGCCTCGGAACTGACACTTTATCATATTCTGTTACACTTTTCCAACCCTCATATACTCACCACACATTTCACTCACTCTCAGTTTACACTGCCTTATATCAGACATATTTCCCTTCTCCTTCACCTTTTGTATCCATTCCCTCTCCTTTAGATTGTAAGCTTGAGAGCCTCTCTACCTGTAGGCCACTTTGTATTTAAATTGAACTACTACTGATTGTGCTCAAGGGCAGGGCATCCCTCTCCTTTTGTAAAACTCAATTATTGCACCTACAACTGTAATGTACCCAATATTGTCAGGGCCGGATTTAAATCTCAGGTGCCTGTAGGCACAAAAACCTGAAGCGCCCCCAAACACCCCCCCTTCCAAAAAAAAGTGAAAAAAAAATGAGGATTTTTTTTAAATTATTAGGTGTAAAACATTAAAGCTTAAGATAATTAAATTTTCCCTTTTATGGAGATACACAAATACATACACCAATTGCAATATTTGTTGTAATGGAAGCTACACCAAAAATCAATATTCACTTAACTCAAATGGCCGTACAATTAAAACTGACCGTTATCAAAAATGGATGGAACATACACCTAGGAAATGTATTGCAGATATCTCTGGTAATTTATTTTGTGTATTTATTGACAGACGCTCCACAGGACTTCTTCAGCCTCTTGGGGTTAAATTTTGTACCCCTCAGTCACCCCCCTTTATGGCCCCTTGGACAAATAATTCTGCATCAGATAGATCAATTTGCAAATAAAACACACTGACTTACTTACAGTTAAGTTTACTGTTTACTCACTCCTATGAGATTTTCCAGCCACAGTGTATGCAAACACAACAGCTTGTCTGACCCCTCAAACACAGCCTCACTAATTGTGTTTTATTCCCTGTATGTGTCACAGGGAGTCAATGACTATATATATATATATATATATATATATATAAAAATATATACACACACATACATATATATATATATACACACACATACATATATATATATATATATATATATATATATATATATATATATATATATATATATATATATATATATAGTAGGTAAATAATTCAAAGCACTCTCTGGACTTCTGATAACAAAGGCAAAATTTATTGTGATAGTGACGTTTCGGGACCAAACCTGTCCCTTCTTCTGACAGTCAAACAATGCAAAAATCAAACTTAAATAGGCCATTCAGACCCTCCCCTGTATTGCTACCAATCACAGGTAAGCGTGTGCAAAAGTGAAGACCACACCAAAATAAGGTGTGGACAAGTGATAGTGTATCATGTGTAATTATGAAAGTGTAAGACATATATAAAGCTAAAAGATCATTATTAGTGTAATCCTCATATATCCAAGTGAGCTTTGATCATAATAGTTAAATTACAAAAACATATTAGTGCAAATTCACATAATGCATATTAAGGATTCACCCCTCTAGAATGCACAAAATGGATTCTACCACTATTCAGTGGAACCACCCCTATTCATTGATAGGTTTTAATCCACAGTCACAATACTATTATATAATATGACTATCGTGGTCATCAAAACATTAAACCAAGCTATTTCTTATTGCTGTAGCTTCACAGCACCTTATATATAGGGTATTACTAAACCATAATACAAAACGATTTATATAAAACATGCGATCAAATCGCAACTCAATGCTGCTATCATCATAACAATTATTGACACACCCCTCCTGCTCTCATAGGTCAAGCGTACATACCCCCTCTCCACTTCCTTATGTGTTGGAAAATAAGCAAACCAAAGCTAACAGATCCTTACTAGATTAAGTGGCCGAAACATTAGGAGCGCATCTGTCATAAGGTGTTTCTTAACCGCATAATATAATTATAGCAGTATACGCCGTGCGATCAGATCGCAGCTAAGGGTTATCGTCATCATGTCATCTGTGAACACACCCCTCCTGTTCTCATAGGTCAAAAGTACATACCATCTCACCACTTCCATATGAATTGGAAAATAAGCGTATTTTCACAAGATTTAGTAACTGACACATTAATAGCGCATATCCCATAGGGTGTTTCTCAATCGCACCATACATTTATAACAGTATAGGCCGTGCGATTAGATCGCAGCTGAAGGTAACTGTCATCCTGACATCTGTAACCACACCCCTCCTATTCTCATAGGTCAAAAGTAACCACCGCTTCTCATCACAAGCGTAAGCTGGAATGTAAACAAATAAAGACAAACGAACCCTCTATAGATCTAGCACCTAGGCTATTAGCCTGGACCCAAATACTAAGTGCTTACATAACATGCGCTATAATCATACTGACCGATCTTCATTACTCTAGGTGTAACCATAGTGTTGGGCTTAATCAAACCGTCATCGCCAATCACAATTACTTTAGCGCCACACACCCCCGTGTCGAACCCGAGTGGCTAGTAACCACAGCCGCACTGATAGTCTCAGAGGTGAATGACGTCTTACGGCGCTAGTATTCTTCAACACAGACTTCTATCATAGCAGTCACAGGCGTAAAGGCACCAAAGTTTAGTAGAAAAACGGGGGGCTGAGGGCTAGTGGGTTTGAGAGTAGATAAGAAATTATAGGGAAAAAAATAATAAAGAATAATAAATGTATTAGCCCTATAATTTCAGAGAGAGGCAGGAGGGATACATATGGATGTACCATTAATTGCAAAGACAGAAAGGAATCTTGCAAGAAAAGGGAAAGGCCTGTCTGACTCTAAATATATATCTTGAAAAACCCACTGGTTTAGATTATCAACATAAGGTGGTGGATTAATATAGGAGAGCAATGCTCTGTGTCAGGGAGTAAATGGGACCCCAAATATCCAATTGGAAGTTAGAATGAAGTTAAAATTGTCTCAGAAAACCATTCATACAACACAAATCTTTATTGGGAGACATAAAGTAAAGTCCAGCAGGACTCAGACAAACATTCACACATACACTGATTAAAAATAGCTCAAGCTCGTGTCTTAATTTAGAAGAATTCAATATGTAGCGTGGGAAACGGAAATATTATTTTTGCAGTAATCTCTGCAAATAGGGTTCTTAAGGATATCTAATATAAGCAAATGCTACAATATTCCTAAGATATATTAATAATATGCAGATTAACTGTTGCACAGTGAATAATGGACCCTTGGTTGGTATGTGCATAGAGTAATAGCTAGGGTATGTATATATAACTTATACCTCGGCATTACCTAAGTTATACCACAATAGTGCAGCCTAGCATATAACTCTTTGTAACTTGGAGATATTAGGTTTCATTTCACTTTTCCGGTTGTGCTAATATGTATCAAACATACAATTACATTTATTAGTAAACACACATATACCGGTCATACTATTTAGAATACCTGGTCACACAACACCACAGTGGTCAGACCTGGATTGTTGAACCTAAGCTCTCAGTCATATCGCAATATATTTAATTTACCCTGGTGATACCGAGTGTTACTTTGTGTCTACTATTAGTACACATATCACTTACAATTTTTCTGAGCAATACTGCTGAACTCCAGCTCTCAGGTATATTGCAATATAATCAAATTATTTCTGTGATATCGAGTGCTACCTTGTGCTCACTATCAGTGCATATACTATTGAACTTTATGATACCCTGAGTGCTAAAACTGAATAAGTTATATATACATACCCTAGCTATTACTCTATTAATCAGTGTATGTGTGAATGTTTGTCTGAGTCCTGCTGGACTTTACTTTTTGTCTCCCAATAAAGATTTGTGTTGTATGAATGGTTTTCTGAGACAATTTTAACTTCATTCTAACTTCCAATTGGATATTTGGGGTCCCATTTACTCCCTGACACAGAGTAAAGGCACCAAACACTCACAATGACCAGAAGCGCATAAGTGATGTCTCAGCATCACAGCAGTGTCTACAATCAACCATATCATTTGCTCAAATAAGCACCTCCTGTTAGGATATGTAGTTCCCATATTTTACATACTAACTACAACCAGAACACACACATATATGTATGCTCTATCTCACTCCAATACCTGTAGTCTCATAAAGACCTACGGTATTGCACAAACAGGTAAATCTAAGCCTTCGTCATGAAAACACTGTGGGGTAATATCAAACACAAAAGTGTAAGCACCTAAAAAATAATAAAGATGCAGAATGTAAGTATATACAAATTAATTGAAACTTCTATACATCCTATGAGGATCTATTACCAAATGGATGTTCCAGGCATAGAATAAATGCCAAGACATATATATAAATATCCAAACCTCTGAGAAACTATGTGCAGGAGGGGTCATACCATCAAAATATAGGTGAACAGAGTCAAAAATTACCTAAAAAACAAAAATCACAATTGAGCACTTCAAGGGTGTGAATCTTACAAATCGAGCTGATCAGGCTCTAATCAATATAAGTGTGTGAACAATGGTGGTGTATTGTAAAACACCCCGTGGTACATGGGGAAATGAAGAATTTAGAAATGGTTAAAACATAGAGTTACACATACTAAAATTAAAATTAAAATTAAAAGCACTAGTGTCTACTGTAAAATAACAAAAAAGTGGGATAAACCATGCGTACATGGCCCCAATAACTGATAATAAACTAAATGGATAAAGCTAGAAGTCAAATACTATTAGATAAGAGGCAAAAAACATGACTAGGCCATCGTGTTCTCTCATTTATATATAATGAATCAGGACTCTCATTTGGTAATTAGGTCCATGAATTAACCCAAGAATGCTTGCCAACCGGATTGTATATTGAGGCCTCTGGGCACCAGTGTACCCAATTCATGGATCCAGCGAGCCTCCTTTTGGAGCAGAATCTTCGCTCTATTACCTCCCCGTCTCAGTGGTGGCACATGATCGATCAGGCGAAACCTGAGATCAGTGACTGAGTGGTTGTTGTCAAGAAAAAGTCGGGCAACAGGTTGTCCAGATTTTCCACTCTCAAGTGCAGCTCTAATACTTGAACGGTGGTTAGCCATTCGAGTTCTGGCATCATCAGTCGATTTCCCAATATAAAACTTCCCACATGGGCAGTTGAGGAGGTATATAATATGTGTAGTAGTACACGTTAGGAACCAGTTGATCTTATACTTTTTCTTTTTTTCGGGGTGTTGGAACACATTTCCAGTGTGCATACTGTTACATGTGACGCAGCTTAAACATTTAAAGCACCCATTTTTCTTTTTAAGCCATGATTGCTTTTCCATCAGTGGGGAGATATCCGTTTTCATAAGGCGGTCTCGTAAACTTCGCCCTCTTCTGTAAGATAGTCATGGTGCCCTCCAATGCTTGAATGGTAAGTTACTATCTGTTTCAATAATCTTCCACTCATCTTTAATGGCTCTCAGGATCAGATACTGATCTGGTGAATACGTTGTGACAAAGGTCATTTGTTTTTCAGCCTCGCTACTAGTGGCCTTAGCCTCCGCCTGGTTTGTACGATCACAAGTGGCTAGTAATTCTTTCTTCTTATACCCTCTTTGTGTGAATCTCTCTGTCATCTCTGTCAGCTGAATACGACATAAATCACCATCAGTGTTATTTCTCCTGACCCTCTGATATTGGGCTTTATCGATAGGAGTAGGCCAGTTGAGTATGGATTTAATCTTATCATCCTCCATTCGGATCTCACCCGGTGTAAGCTTATAACCTAGGAAACTGATATTTTGAGAGTGGAATGTACATTTCTCTAGCTTTGCATACAGACGGTGTGTTTGAAGCCTGGCAAGGACCCATCGGACGTGTTTAATGTGTTCTTCTTCTGAAGATGAATAGATGAGGATATCATCTAAATAGATGACGACACAAATATCCAATAGGTCTCGAAAGATATCATTAACAAAAAACTGAAAAGTGGCGGGGGCATTGCAAAGCCCAAAAGGCATCACCAAGTACTCATAGAGGCCATATCTAGTGCGGAAGGCTGTTTTCCATTCATCACCACTCTTGATTCGCACTAAGTTGTAGGCACCCCGTAGATCAAGTTTTGTGAAAATTCTGGCCTTTTGTAACCTCTCCACTAGGTCAGGAATGAGTGGAAGAGGGTACCTATTTTTTATAGTTATTTTATTCAGAAGCCTGTAATCTATAATAGGGCGAATGGTGGCATCTTTATTTCTCACAAAAAACATACCAGCCCCAGCTGGAGAGGTAGACGGTCTTATAAATCCCTTGCGTAGATTATCATCTATGTAGGTCTTGAGTTGAGCGAGTTCTGGTTCGGACAAGGAGTAGACATGCCCGTAAGGAACACTAGAGCCGGGTAATAGGTCGATAGGGCAATCATAAGGACGATGGGGAGGCAGGCTTTCAGCTTCCTTTTTACTGAACACATCATGGAAATCTTGGTACTGTTCAGGTAATACATTAGTAGAAGGCTGTAGTAGTAGGTGGTGCTGTAGACAGGTTTTACTGCAGTAGTCAGAGTTAAAATTCACATGTAGGCTATCCCAAGATATGGAAGGGCAATGTAGTCTTAACCAGGGTAAACCAAGAATTAAAGGGTAAAAAGGCGAAGAGATAACGTCAAAAGTTATATGTTCAGTATGTCCAGAGGTAGAGCACATTTGTAATGGTATTGTGTTATGTGTAATAGGACCATTAGGGACAAGGGAGCCATCAAAGATTCTGAGAGACACAGGAGTAGATTTCTTAACAGAAGGAATTTCATTAACTTGTAACACAGATGAATCTATGAAGTTAGCAGAGGCTCCAGAGTCAATAATTGCTTCTAGATGTAGCAGCTTTTTGTCCCACTGTACAGATACGGGAAGCGTACAATAAGCAGAATGTGGGGAGTGTGTAGAGAAACAAGATACTGAATGGAGGCAGGTACCAATAGTTTTTTTATTTAGGACTGGGCATGAGCGGACTTCATGGTCACTTGCAGCACAGTATAGGCATAGGTTTTGGAGCTTTCTCCTACGCCTTTCTTCAGATGTGAGAGGACCACGGATAACACTTTTTTCCATAGGTACAGGCGGATTGGCTTGAGGGGTTGAATCCTGGTGTGGTCTTCTCTTTCTCTTATAGGACTGTTCAAAATGGGAATGTTCTGCTCTTCTTTCCCCGAGTCTCCTATCGATAATGGTAGCTGTTTTAATAAGTTCTTCAAGAGTGGGGGGTAGCTCTGTCCTTGAGAGTTCATCCTTGAGGTTCTCAGAGAGGTTAAGTCTAAACTGATTTCTCAGACTAATGTCATTCCACTGTGAGTCACGGGCCCATTTTTTAAATTCTATAACATAATCTTCAACGGGTCTTTTCCCTTGTTTGACTGCCCTTAGAGCAGTTTCTGCTGTGAATTGACTATCCATATCCTGGTATAATGATGACATTGCTGAGAAAAATTGTTGCAAAGAATTTAGGATTGGCTCTTGGTTTTCAATAAAGGCGTTAGCCCAGGTTCTGGCATCCCCACGTAGGTATGATATGACTGTACAAACTTTAATGTGCTCAGAATGGTAAGTTTTTGGTTTCATCATAAACAATAGAGTACATGCAATTTTAAAATCTTTAAATTGGGATCTGTCCCCAGAGAATGTATCTGGGGGGCTAATTGAGGGTTCAGGGGCCTCTGGGATGGTGTGAGCAGAGGTTAATGTAGTAAGAGTTGCTTTTAAATGTTGAAACTCACATTGTAGGTCCTGCAGGCCCTGGGTAAGTATGTCAACTGTGTGAGTCAAATTCAGAATGTGTGTGTTCATTTCAGCAGGTTCCATGTTGCTTAAATATAAATTAATAAAACACAATCCAAAAGTTTTTTTTTTGTTTTTTTACACAATGTATATATATAGAAATATATATATATATATATTTATTATTTTGGGCTTAGGTATTCTGTCATATCAGAGTTTGTTAGCAGTTGTTGTTAGAGTGGAATCATTGACAAGAGGCCACACCATAGGAAACTGCAATTTGATTTAACTATCAGTAGCAGTCTGAGTCTGAGAGAACAGGCAAGACTGCTAGCAATAGTTGGTTAATTAAGGGTTAGCTGGCTAGCAGCTGATACTAATGTTGTGGGTAGATGTGAAAACATTATCTGAACACAGGGGCTGCCTTGAAATTAATGGAAAAATAAACAAACAATCTCTGTTTTAGATTAGTAGTTCATCAATAACAGTTAGAGACAACGTTTGTTAATTGCAGTCCATTTAAGCAACAGGTTATAACAAGTTGATGATTAGTGTGTGTGCTGTTAGCAAAAAGAACTAGTAAGATTTGTTGTATTACAGATTATAGCAAGCACAGACTTTGTGAGAGTTAATGAGCAGCACACATAAGCATAGATTGTAAGGGAAACAACTTATCTTATGGAAGGATTGCAGTCCTGTATAGGAGATCATAAGAGCAGTGATTGCCAGCAGTAATTCAGTAGTTAAGGTTAAAGGCTTTTCCAGACAGCAGGAGAGGAACAATGCAGCTTCAGTGTGGAGTGTCCTGCTGTTATAGAGAAACTGAAAGTGAATCCAGAAGCAGTGAAAAAGGCTGCAGCTCCTGTAAGTTAGCAGCTGATACAGACTGAGGAGCAACAGCAGTCTGTAGTTGATTGGCTACAGTAAGTTGCACAGGAAGGAAACTCTTTGCAATTGAAGATACCTAAGCAGAGTGTTAGAGGAAGTGCTGGCTTAAATAGGCTGAAGGAGGAGGGCCATACTTAAAGGGGCAGTAAGTTAGAGCATTACATACAGTATCTTTACTGGCCACATATTGGAACCTGATAGTACTTTCCATGGTATTAAGTGTCTGTATCCATTGGCTCAAGGATTCTTCGTCCCCTCTCCAGATGAGGAACAGATCGTCTATATACCTACAATAAAAATTGATTGATGGATTTTCATAGACGTTCATCAAAGTGGTTTCATACTCCTCCATAAATAGATTCGCCAGCGATGGGGCCACATTCGACCCCATCGCTGTTCCTGCAATTTGTAGGTAAAAGTTGTTGTTGAATCTAAAGTAGTTCTTTTCCAGGCACATAGAGAGGAGGTCAATCAGGATATGTTCTGGTGGGCCAACATAGGGCATTCGCCTTAATGCTTTTGCTACAGCTGTTATTCCTGCAGAGTGGGGAATGACCGTATAGAGACTTGAGACATCCATGGTAACAAGTAGATCGGTTTCACTAATATCTGTCAAAGAGATGATATTTTGTATAAATGTTGTAGAATCCTGGGTGAAAGATTTCATTCTTCTCACTAGAGGTTGTAGAAAATGATCCACAAATATGGCCAGAGATTGTAGAAGAGACCCCCTTGCAGAAACGATAGGTCTCCCAGGGGGGTGTACAGGATCTTTATGGATCTTGGGGAGTATATACATGATTGGTATAATAGGAAAATCCTTTCGTAAGAATCTTGCTTCATGTTCTGTAATGGACCCCTCTTGTTTCCATGTCACAATCTTGTTATCAATCTCACGTTTTAGAGCTAATGTCGGATCTCTATCAAGCATCTTATATGTTGTTTTATCCGAAAGTTGACGAGTAACTTCGTCCTTGTAATCAGTTGTATTCATTACTACGACAGCCCCACCTTTGTCAGCCGGGCGAATCATAATGGTAGAATCATCACCCAGGGTCTTCAAAGCCACTCTCTCCTCCTTGGAGAGATTATCAAAATGTCTGGATGTGCTCCTCGTCTCTTCTGTCAAATTCATAAGGTATTTGGTATAGGTGGTAATAGATGCGTAACTGGAGTTTGGATCAAAGGAACCCGCAGTTCTAAAGTGCTGGTTGCTCTCACTTGTAGTGCCGAAATGTTCCTTTAGGCGTAATTGTCTGGCGTGTAGCACCGTATTCCGATCCGTACTTTTCCTGTAAAGCGTAGTGCCTAGTGCGCCATTCTTCTTAAATACTGTTACGTCCAGATAATCTACAGTATCTTTACTGGCCACATATTGGAACCTGATAGTACTTTCCATGGTATTAAGTGTCTGTATCCATTGGCTCAAGGATTCTTCGTCCCCTCTCCAGACGAGGAACAGATCGTCTATATACAGTACAACTCCAAAAATCCGGACTCCAGAAATCCGGACAACCTGAGAATCCGGACTCTGGAGTGATTACAACTTCCGGGTGTTGGTTTGTCACTGCGCATGTGCAAATTAGCATTCAGAGCTGCAACAAGCGACGGCACACGAAGGCAGTGAGAAATCTGAGCTCCTCAACTGCGTACTACAGTTTGTCATACATGACCGGTACCTGTGCAGGTAGTTACCATCTTTACACTGCACAGTATTGTTATACCTCTATATACTGTACTATATTGTACAGTAGTGTACTGTACCAATGTTTCCTAAAGTGGATAAGGGTTCTAAACAGAAGCAGAGGAGAAACACTCTGAAATCACTGGGCAAAGCAGAAGCACCATCCACAAGTGGTTCACCGGACGCAGCAGATGCTAGCGCTCCGTGAACAAGCAGTTCAGTATGCGCCAAAGAAATACCTGTAACGTAAAGGAATGTACATTGGAAGGTGCAGTACTCTATTTTAATAAACAAGGTGATCTGTACAGTATTTATTTATAATAAAAAACATTAGCACGTCTTATTTTTTTATTTACAGGTATTTTATCAGCAATGTCCGAGAATCCGGAAAATCCAAAAATACGGACCAGGCAAATCCCCAAGCAGTCCGGATTTTTGGAGTTGTACTGTACCTACAATAAAATTTGATTGATGGATTTTCATAGACGTTCATCAAAGTGGTTTCATACTCCTCCATAAATAGATTCGCCAGCGATGGGGCCACATTCGACCCCATCGCTGTTCCTGCAATTTGTAGGTAAAAGGTAGACCTTCTAAATTTAAAAAGTTCAAAGCTCTTTTACCTTACCAGCCCTTAAAAGGGCCTTTTGTGGGGGCATGCCCCAAAGAATTCAGCTCTTTTGCCTGTAAAAGAAAAATACAACCCCCCCAACATTAAAACCCACCACCCACATACCCCTAATCTAACCCAAACCCCCCTTAAAATAACCTAACACTAATCCCCTGAAGATCATCCTACCTTGAGTCGTCTTCACTCAGCCGAGCAGCGATGGAACCGAAGAGGACATCAGGAGCGGCAGAAGTTATCCTCCAAGGGGCGCTGAAAAAGTCTTCTATCCGGGCGATGTTATCTTCCAAGAGGCGCTGAAGAAGTCTTCTATCCGGGCGATGGTTTCTTCCAAGCGGGTCTTCAATCTTCATCCCGCCGATGATTGGAACAGCCAATAGAATGCACGCTCAATCTGATTGGCTGATTGGATCAGCCAATCGGATTGAACTTGAATCTGATTGGCTGATTCAATCAGCCAATCAGATTTTTCCTACCTTAATTCCGATTGGCTGATAGAATCCTATCAGCCAATCGGAATTGAAGGGACGCCATCTTGGATGACGTCCCTTAAAGGAGCCTTCATTCATCTGTAGTCCGTCGGTAAAGAAGGATGTTCCGCGTCGGCGGGATGAAGATTGAAGACCCGCTTGGAAGATGACATCGCCCGGATAGAAGACTTCTTCAGCGCCTCTTGGAAGAGGACATCGCCCCGATAGAAGACTTCTTCAGCGCCTCTTGGAAGATGACATCGCCCGGATAGAAGACTTCTTCAGCGCCTCTTGGAAGATGACATCGCCCAGATAGAAGACTTCTTCAGCGCCCCTTGGAGGATAACTTCTGCCGCTCCGGATGTCCTCTTCGGTTCCATCGCTGCTCGGCTGAGTGAAGACGACTCAAGGTAGGATGATCTTCAGGGGATTAGTATTAGGTTATTTTAAGGGGGTTTGGGTTAGATTAGGGGTATGTGGGTGGTGGGTTTTAATGTTGGGGGGAGGTTGTGTTTTTCTTTTACAGGCAAAAGAGCTGAATTCTTTGGGGCATTCCCCCACAAAAGGCCCTTTTAAGGGCTGGTAAGGTAAAAGAGCTTTGAACTTTTTAAATTTAGAATAGGGTAGGGCATTTTTTTATTTTGGGGTTTTTTGTTATTTTATTAGGGGGCTTAGATTAGGTGTAATTAGCTTAAAATTGTTGTAATATTTTTTAAATGTTTGTAACTTATGTTTTTTATTTTTTGTAACTTAGCTTTTTTATTTTTTGTACTTTAGTTAGTTTATGTAATTGTATTTAATTGTAGTTATTTGTAGTTCATTTATTTAATTAATTTAATGATAGTGTAGTGTTAGGTTTAATTGTAACTTAGGTTAGGATTTATTTTACAGGTAATTTTGTATTTCTTTTAGCTAGGTAGTTATTAAATAGTTAATAACTATTTAATAACTATTCTAACTAGCTAAAATAAATACAAAGTTACCTGTAAAATAAATATAAATCCTAAGATAGCTACAATGTAATTATTAATTACATTGTAGCTATCTTAGGGTTTATTTTACAGGTAAGTATTTATTTTTAAATTGGAATAATTTATTAAAGTATAGTGTAGTGTTAGGTGTAATTGTAACTTAGGTTAGGATTTATTTCACAGGTACATTTCTCTTTATTTTAGCTAGGTAAGCTATTAAATAGTTAATAACTATTTAATAGTTATTGTACATGGTTAAAATAAATTGAAAGTTACCTGTAAAATAAATATAAATCCTAAGATAGCTAGAATATAATTATTATTTATATTGTAGCTATATTAGGGTTTATTTTAAAGGTAAGTATTTAGTTTTAAATAGGATTCATTTAGTTCATAATAGAAATATTATTTAGATTTATTTAATTAATATTTAAGTTAGGGGGTGTTAGGGTTAGTGTTAGACTTAGGTTTAGGGGTTAATAAATTTATTACAGTGTTGGCGGTGTAGGGGGGGCAGGATAGGGGTTAATAAATTTATTATAGGTGGCGACGGTGTAGGGGGGCAGGATAGGGGTTAATAAATTTAATATAGGTTGCGGCGGGGTCAGGGAGCGGCGGTTTAGGGGTTAAACTATTTATTAGTTGCGGCGAGGTGCGGGATCAGCAGGATAGGGGTTAATAACTTTATTATAGAGGGCGACGGTATAGGGGGGGCAGGATAGGGGTTACTAGGTATAATGTAGGTGGTGGTGGGCTCCGGAAGCGGCGGTTTAGGGGTTAATACATTTATAAGAGATGCGGCTTAAAATTGTTGTAATATTTTTTAAATGTTTGTAACTTATGTTTTTTATTTTTTGTAATTTAGCTTTTTTTATTTTTTGTAATTTAGTTAGTTTATGTAATTGTATTTAATTGTAGTTATTTGTAGTTCATTTATTTAATTAATTTAATGATAGTGTAGTGTTAGGTTTAATTGTAACTTAGGTTAGGATTTATTTTACAGGTAATTTTGTATTTCTTTTAGCTAGGTAGTTATTAAATACTTAATAACTATTTAATAACTATTCTAACTAGCTAAAATAAATACAAAGTTACCTGTAAAATAAATATAAATCCTACAATAGCTACAATGTAATTATTAATTACATTGTAGCTATCTTAGGGTTTATTTTACAGGTAAGTATTTAGTTTTAAAAAGGAATAATTTATTAAAGTATAGTGTAGTGTTAGGTGTAATTGTAACTTAGGTTAGTTTTTATTTTACAGGTACATTTCTCTTTATTTTAGCTAGGTAAACTATTAAATAGTTAATAACTATTTAATAGCTATTGTACCTAGTTAAAATAATTTGAAAGTAACCTGTAAAATAAAAATAAATCCTAACATAGGTACAATGTAATTATTATTTGTATTGTAGCTATATTAGGGTTTATTTTATAGGTAAGTATTTAGTTTTAAATAGGATTCATTTAGTTAATAATAGAAATATTATTTAGATTTATTTAATTAATATTTAAGTTAGGGGGTGCTAGGGTTAGTGTTAGACTTAGGTTTAGGGGTAAATAAATTTATTACAGTGGCGGCGGTGTAGTGGGGGGCAGGATAGGGGTTAATAAATTTAATATAGGTTGCGGCGGGGTCAGGGAGCGGCGGTTTAGGGGTTAAACTATTTATTAGTTGCGGCGAGGTGCGGGATCAGCAGGATAGGGGTTAATAACTTTATTATAGAGGGCGACGGTATAGGGGGGGCAGGATAGGGGTTACTAGGTATAATGTAGGTGGTGGTGGGCTCCGGAAGCGGCGGTTTAGGGGTTAATACATTTATAAGAGATGCGGCGGTGTCTAGGAGCGGCAGTTTAGGGGTTAATACATTTATAAGAGTTGCGGCGGTGTCTAGGAGCGGCGGTTTAGGGGTTAGTAACTTTATTTAGTTGCGGGGGGCTCCGGGGGCGCCGGTATAGGGGGTAGAACAGTGTAGTTTAGTGTGGGTGCTTAGTGACAGGCTAGCAAGAAAGCTGTGAAAAAGCCGAAGAGCAGCGAGATCGGATGAGTGATAACTCTCACAGTCCGCTGCTCATCGCCCCGTACTTGGTGCGCGGCTTTTTGACAGCTTTTTTGATAACTTAGGCGGGCATATTGGGCCGACGAAGGCAGGAAAAGTAGACACGATGATAACTACCCCCCTATAACTATTTACTGTAAATATTTTACATTTGTTAATACGAATATGCCATCTTTTATGCACGATGGGTGTTAGTTTTTTTTTAAACAATTTGGTTTTCTCCCTTGACTTCTATGGGTAATGCGAAAATGCAATGGCTTTTTCACGATCTTGAGTGTTTCGCACTTTTTTCTCTCCACTGAACTCTATGGGGAATACATGCACGCACAAGTTAGTTTTTTGTGCTATTCCGGTTAACACGAGCGCAAAATTAGTTATTTTGCAACTTGTAATACCAGCGCAACCCGAAATGCGCAAAAAAAAGCTTAACACGCATTGGGTTTTCGCTATTGGGAATCACGAATAAAAGATTTACTTGTAATCTCGCCCTTAGTGATCTATGTGAGTCGTTATATATATGTTTTTAATAAATTAAGTTTTTATCCAGTATCCATGACCATTTTGTTTCCAATTTGTCTTGGGTCTATATGAAAAAGCTTATACTCTAACTGTACAATTGCTCTATTTCTGACCATCTGGAATCTGAATCTTGTAACAATATCCCCCTATGATGTGTTTCTCTTCTTGCATTTGAGAAAACATCTAATGAACTATTTGTATAATAGAGGCTGTTGCAATCTTGATTAAAAGGTCACATTCACTTGGAATGTTTTGAAACATTGTTTTTTTACCATCTGTGTTTCGGTTTGTGCACATTTTAACTTTTTATTGCAATTTCATTTTAAATTCATTTTTATCAGACAGTTTTATTATAATTGTAACTGTACTTTTAAATGTATTTTTGATGTGTTTTGTCACACTTTTTATTCGAGTGTAACAGTTAACCAGAGCTTTGAGATCGCACTATCGAGGCGCGCGTTAAGTTAAATTGCACTCAAGTGATCACATTTAGTTTCAATCACGCGACGTGTGCAAATACCCGCGATAAACCTGATATTGCTCACCCGTACCACTTGTAATCTGGCTCTTAGTAAGTAAAAGAAAAGCCTGCAATGTTATTTCATTATTTATTTTGCTCAATTTTAACGTCCTTCAACACTAAAAAACTGTGTTTCCTTTTACATCCCTGGAGAGACTAGAGTGGTTCAGCCACAGAGGATGTTTTAAACTCTGCAGAGATTAGACTCTGTATTGTACAGTGTGAGGGAGATCGGACCCTGTATAATAAAGTGCAGAGAAGATCAGACCCTGTATTGTACAGTATAGGGGAAATCAGACTATGTATTGTACAGATTGAGGGGAAATTAGACCCTGTATTGTACAGTTTAGGGGAGATTAGACCCTGTATTATACAGTGCAGAGAATATTAGACCCTGTATTGTAAATTGCAGAGAAGATCAGACCCTGTATTGTACAGTATAGGGGAGATCAGACCCTGTATTGTATAGTGTGGATGAGGTCACACCCTGTATTTTACAGTTTGGGGCATCAGACCCTGTATTGTGAAGTATAGGGGAGATTAGACCCTGTATTGCACAGTGCAAAGATCATGCCCTGTATTGTACAGTATAGGGGAGATCAGACTCTGTATTGTACAGTATAGGGGAGATCAGACCCTGTATTGTACAGTGCAAAGATCATGCCCTGTATTGTACAGTATAGGGGAGATCAGACTCTGTATTGTACAGTATAGGGGAGATCAGACCCTGTATTGTACAGTGTGAGGCAGATCAGATTCTGTATTGTACAGTGTGTTGGAGATCAGACCCTGTATTGTACAGTGTGTTGGAGATCAGACCCTGTATTGTACAGTGTGTTGGAGATCAGTCCCTGTATTGTACAGTGTGAGGCAGATCAGATCCTGTATTGCACAGTGTGAGGGAGGTCAGACTCTGTATTGTACAGATTGAGGGGAAATCAGACCCTGTATTGTACAGTTTAGGGGAGATTAGACCCTGTATTGTACAGTTTAGGGGAGATTAGACCCTGTATTATACAGTGCAGAGAATATTAGACCCTGTATTGTAAATTGCAGAGAAGATCAGACCCTGTATTGTACAGTGTGGATGAGGCCACACCCTGTATTTTACAGTTTGGGGCATCAGACCCTGTATTGTGAAGTATAGGGGAGATTAGACCCTGTATTGTACAGTGCAAAGATCATGCCCTGTATTGTACAGTATAGGGGAGATCAGACTCTGTAATGTACAGTATAGGGGAGATCAGACCCTGTATTGTACAGTGTGAGGCAGATCAGATCCTGTATTGTACAGTGTGTTGGAGATCAGACCCTGTAATATACAGTTTGGGGGAGATCAGACCCTGTATTGTACAGCGTGGAGAAGGTGAGACCCCATATTATAGAATATACAGAAGTACAAACCCTGTATTGTACAGATCAGACCCTGTATTAGTAGAAGTGGAAGAAATGAACCTTGGTATAATACAGTATGAGATATACATTTTTGGAAATACAAAAATAATAATATGAATGTACCTACCATAATCATGGCTTTGTGTAGCTGTTTCTAACCATTCTGTCCCTTAATCTGCAGTGTATATATTGTCATGTCATATAAGGGTGACTTGATGAATACTTCTAACACTGAAACCTGTAACAATTTCCCAGGGATATTTTATAGGTGACAAATAAAGAGCTCTGTCTCAGTAGGTTACTAAAATTGGCCATAAGAGAAGTACTCTATAAGGAACAAACTGCTAATTACAAACTAACAGCAAATTAAATATATACAAATTCCCATATCCAATTACTAGAGTTTGTCTTACAGAAACGATAACTCAATATTTGTATAGCTAATGTTTAATTTATAATAAAGCAATGGGGTCCAGGGGCGGTCTGAGTGGTTGGACAAATAGGACCTGGACTGAGGGCCCAGCACAAATGGGGTCCACCAATGACATCATCAAGGGGGCCTCCAGGGGGTGCTGGTGCACTGTCTATGCTCACAGGCGGTTAAATGACCTAGCACATTGTTTGTTACTGTGAGTAAGCAGCGGGCGAAGCTCAGTGGGTGAATACAGTAGCGTTGCCACCTGTCTGGGATTGACTGGGTTTCAAACTGTGTGTCCGGGTTTACTAATTGCACAGGAGAAATGACCGGCATATGGCTGGGATACTTGCACCGGTCGCTTCAACTGGGCGAGTGATGAAGATCTGCCTGGCCTGTCAGTGAAGTGCAGAGTAAGTGGGACCTTATCACACTTAAAGGGATAGTAAACCAAATTTTTCTTTCATGATTCAGATAGAGTATGTGATTTTAAACCACTTTCTAATTTACTCCTATTATCAATTTTTCTTTGTTTTCTTGCTATCTTCATTTGAAAAGCAAGAATGTAAGCTTGATACATATGCCCCTTTCTCTGTAAGAAGCCGGTTATGGAAGACATTTTGAATTATAATAATGTGAGTGATACTTCTTGAAATAAAAGGATTGCTATTTAATTTATGGAACATTTTGTGTGCACATATAAGTGTGTATGTGCGTGTTTGCATGAGTGAGTGTTTGTGTATGAATGAGTTTGTTTGTATGTGTGTTTGAATGTATGAGTAAGTGTATATGTGTTATAAGTGAGTGTCTATGTATGTGTGTGTGAGTGAATGAGTGTGTGTGTATATCAGTGTGTATGTGTGTTTTGTGAGTGACTGAGTGAGTGTATATATATGAGTGAGTGTGCGGTGAGGGTGAATATATGTGTACAAATGAGTTTATGTGTATCTGTGAGTAATTATGTGTTTGTGTGTGTGTGCATATTAGTGAGTGTGTATTTTGCTCAATGTATGGTAGGCGCATAGCTAATGGCTAGATTACGAGTTTTGTGGTAACAGGGTGTGGTGCTAACGAGCAGTTTATGCTCACCGCTCACTTACAGACTGCGCTGGTATTAGAAGTTTTTACAAACCCAGCGTTAAAAGACAAGAAGTGAGCGTAGAGCAAAATTTTGCTCCACATCTCACTCCAATACCAGCGCTGCTTAAGTAAGCGGTGAGCTGGTGCAACGTGCTCGTGCACGATTTCCCCATAGGAATCAACGGGGAGTGCCGGCTGAAAAAAAGTCTAACACCTGCAAAAAAGCAGCGTTTAACGCAGCCCCATTGATTCCTATATGGAAACTAAATTTATGTCTAGACCTAACACCCTAACATGAACCCCGAGTCTAAACACCCCTAATCTTACACTTATTAACCCCTAATCTGCTGCCCCTGGCATCGCCGACACCTACATTATATTTATTAACCCCTAATCTGCCACCCCCAAATGTCGCCGCAACCTATCTACATGTATTAACCCCTAATCTGCCGCCCCCAACGTCGCCGCCACTATATTAAAGTTATTAACCCCTAAATCGTTACATTGTAGCTATCTTAGGGTTTATTTTTATTTTACAGGCAAGTTTGTATTTATTTTAACTAGGAAGAATAGTTACTAAATAGGTATTAACTATTTAATAGCTACCTAGTTAAAATAAATACAAAAGTACCTGTAAAATAAAACCTAACCTAAGTTACAATTACACCTAACACTACACTATAATTAAATGAATTCCCTAAATTAAATACAATTAAATAAAATTATCTAAAGTACAAAAAAAAACACACTAAATTACAAAAAATAATAAACAAATTACAAGATTTTTAAACTAATTACACTTAACCCCTAACAAAATAATAAGCACCCCACCCAAAATAAAAAAGCCCTACCCTACACTAAATTACAAATAGCCCTTAAAAGGGCCTTTTGCGGGGCATTGCCCCAAAGTAATCAGCTCTTTTACCTGTAAAAAAAATTACAAATACCCCCCAACATTAAAACCCACCACCCACACAACCAACCCTACTCTAAAACCCACCCAAAACCCTCTTAAAAAAAACCTAACACTAACCCCTTGAAGATCACTTTACCGGGAGACGTCTTCACCCAACCGGGCCGAAGTCCTCAACGAAGCCAGGAGAAGTCTTCATCCAAGCCGGGCGAAGTGGTCCTCCAGACGGGGAGAAGTCTTCATCCAGACAGCATCTTCTATCTTCATCCATCCGGCGCGGAGCGGGTCCATCTTCAAGACATCCGGCGCAGAGCATCCTCTTCCATCGAAGTCTTCTTACTAAATGACGGTTCCTTTAAGTGACGTCATCCAATATGGCGTCCCTTCAATTCCGATTGGCTGATAGAATTCTATCAGCCAATCGGAATTAAGGTAGAAAAAGTCCTATTGGCTGATGCAATCAGCCAATAGGATTGAGCTGGCATTCTATTGGCTGGTTGGAACAGCCAATAGAATGCCAGCTCAATCCTATTGGCTGATTGGATCAGCCAATAGGATTGAAGTTCAATCCTATTGGCTGATTGCATCAGCCAATAGGATTTTTTCTACCTTAATTCCGATTGGCTGATAGAATTCTATCAGCCAATCAGAATTGAAGGGACGCCATCTTGGATGACATCACTTAAAGGAACCGTCATTTAGTAAGAAGACTTTGATGGAAGAGGATGCTCCCCGCCGGATGTCTTGAAGATGGACCCGCTCCGCGCCAGATGGATGAAGATAGAAGATGCCGTCTGGATGAAGACTTCTGCCCGTCTGGAGGATCACTTCGCCTGGCTTGGATGAAGACTTCTCCCGGATTCGTTGAGGACTTCGGCCCGGTTGGGTGAAGACGTCTCCCGGTAAGGTGATCTTAAAGGGGTTAGTGTTTGGTTTTATTAAGGGGGTATTGGGTGGGTTTTAAAGTAGGGTTATTTGTGTGGGTGGTGAATTTTAATGTTGGGGGGGATTTGTAATTTTTTTACAGGTAAAAGAGCTGATTACTTTGGGGCAATGCCCCGCAAAAAGGCCCTTTTAAGGGCTATTTGTAATTTAGTGTAGGGTAGGGCTTTTTTTATTTTGGGGGGCTTTTTTATTTTGTTAGGGGGATTAGATTAGGTGTAATTAGTTTAAAAATCATGTAATTTGTTTATTATTTTCTGTAATTTAGTGTTTGTTTGTTTTTGTACTTTAGATAATTTTATTTAATTGTATTTAATTGTATTTAATTTAGGGAATTAATTTAATTATAGTGTAGTGTTAGGTGTAATTGTAACTTAGGTTAGGTTTTATTTTACAGGTAAATTTGTCTTTATTTTAACTAGGTAGTTATTAAATAGTTAATAACTATTTAGTAACTATTCTACCTAGTGAAAATAAATACAAACTTGCCTGTAAAATATAAATAAACCCTAAGCTAGCTACAATGTAACTATTAGTTATATTGTAGCTAGCTTAGGGTTTATTTTATAGGTAAGTATTTAGTTTTAAATAGGAATTACAGTATTTAGTTAATGATATGAATTTTATTTAGATTTATTTAAATTATATTTAAGTTAGGGGGTGTTAGGTTAGACTTAGATTTAGGGGTTAATAACTTTAATATAGGGGCGGCGACGTTGGGGGCGGCAGATTAGGAGTTAATAAATGTAGGTAGGTTGCGGCAATGTTAGGAACGGCAAATTAGAGGTTAATAAAATGTAACTAGTGTTTGCGAGGTGGGAGTGCGGCGGTTTAGGGGTTAATATATTTATTATAGTGGCGGCGATGTCCGGTTCGGCAGATTAGGGGTTAAAAATTTTATTATAGTGTTTACGATGTGGGAGGGCCTCGGTTTAGGGGTTAATAGGTAGTTTATGGGTGTTAGTGTACTTTTTAGCACTTTAGTTAAGAGTTTTATGCTACAGCGTTGTAGTGTAAAACTCTTAACTACTGACTTTAAAATGCGGTACCAGTCTTGACAGGAGAGGGTCTACCGCTCACTTTTTGACAGACTCGTAATACCGGCGCTATGCAAGTCCCATTGAAAAAAGAAGGTACGCAATTTACGTAAGTGGATTTGCGGTATTTCCAAGTCTGGCCAAAAAAGTGAGCGGTGAGCCTGTACCTGCAGGACTCGTAATAGCAGCGGTAGGAAAAAAGCAGCGTTAGCACCTGTTAATGCTGCTTTTTTTTTCAGCCTAACGCAAAACTCGTAATCTAGTCGTAAGTTTTTACCACTTCAGATGTGCGCACAAATTTTAGTCACTTGGCCGAAAAGTTTGTGCACACTTACAGGGAATATTTCATGCAGAGTATACAAAGTGCTCACCATCAATCGGGGAGTGAGACAGCTTGACTTCATTTTTCTGTCCTTATTTGGGCACAGCAGATAAACAACACTCAAGAGGCTTTTCAAGGGGTGTGTCCATGTCTTGCAAAACAATTCAAATTTTCCTGACATAATTAGCTTCTAAAGCACGTATTGTGAATGCATACTGTATAGAAAGCACTGATTACTTTCTGATGTATATATAAAAATGAGCCATGTTTCACTTGAAAACTAAGATGACTTTCATTGTGAGAGTCCAAATGGGAAAAAAGGGATGAGGAGTCCCAACAATGTTGAATAAAAACAAAAGCTTTATTACAAATGTGGTAAAAACAGCAATACTTTGTCGTGGCAAAAGACAGCAGGTGTATACAGAAAAAAACAGTCTAACGCGTTTCAGCTCAGATGACCGTACTTATAGGGGCCTATTTATCAAGCTCCCTATGGAGCTTGAAGGCCCGTGTTTCTTGCAAGCCTTCAGGCTCGCCAGAAACACCAGTTATGAAGCAGCGGTCTAAAGAACGCTGCTCCATAACCTGTCCGTCTGCTCTGAGGAGGCGGACAGAGATCGCGTGAAATCAACCTGATCAAATACGATCGGGTTGATTGGCACCCTCTGCTAGTGGCCAATCTGAAGTGGGTGGCGTTGCAATGCTGAATGCGGAGAGTGTATTGCTCTCCGCATTCATTGATGTCTGTCAGACATGATCCGCTGATCGGTTCATGTCGGACAGACACATGATAAATAGGCCCCATAGACTTAACTCTCCTTCCTCACTCATGTCTTAAATACCCTGCTTAATTAAACACACCTAGATACACCTGTTCCATTAACCCTTCATATCAAAACATGCTTACTTTTGTATTTTAAGACGAGTTTCATGGATTAATGCATTAATATATTAATATTTTAATTAAAAGTGTAATAAAGTAAAGTTACTAGGGAAATAGTGTGGATTTTATTCTAAGTTGCCTACCTTGATTTTATACTAAACTAGTATATATAAATTGGCATATGACACAATTTTGTTAGACACTGTTGTATTCATCATAAAAAATCCCAATCATATAAAGCTGTAATAGTTGCTACACAGCCAGGGGCCACTTTTTATAAGAATAAATATATGATACTTCATTTACTACCTCCAAAAATGTATTAGATCATATGTATAATTTAACCCTTGTGGAATCCTAGTTCTGAGTCTAAAGATCCAATAGATCTCCTGCTTTCTCAATAATTCTTCTATATCACCCCCCTCTTAAATTTGTAGCAACATTTTCAATAATATTCCATGAGAAACAGTCGGTACTCCTATTATGACACTCAATGAAGTGTTTAGCTATGGGTGTTATTCTTTCTTCTCACTTGTTTTTACTTACAACAGTATGTAAGAAGACTACTGCACGATCATCATGGCTTGATACAAAAGGTACCTACAGATGTGGATTACAACACTGTAAAGCATGCAAATACGTGAGGACAGTCAGTAATTTTCTGGTGAGCTCTACTTGGTGAAACTATAGATATAGCCACCTGTGTCAATTGCAGAACAAAGAATGTGGTGTATCTCATCACATGTGAGGAGTGCTACATACAATATGTGGGAAAAACAACACAAGAGGCTAGGGTAAGAATTAGATAGCACCTTTCCAATATCACATCCTGCACAATAGATAAAAACAAGAGAGAAGAAAGAATAACACCCATAGCTAAACACTTTATTGAGTGTCATAATAGGAGTACTGACTGTTTCTCAAGGAATATTATTGAAAAAGTTGCTACAAATTTAAGTGGGTGATATAGAAGAATTATTGGGCAAGCAGGAGATGTATTGGATCTTTAAATTCTTGGGCAAGTAGGAGATGTATTGGATATTTAAATTCTGGATATGATCTAATAAATTTTTGGAGGTAGTAAATTAAGAATCATATATTTATTCTTATAAAAAGCGCCCCCGACTGTGTAGCAACAATTACAGCTTTATATGATTGGTATTTTTTATGATGAATACAATAATATCTAACAACATATGTACAAATCTGTGTCATATGCCTATTTACAAATCCACAAAATTTCCCTAGTAACTTTACTTTATTACTGTATACTGTATTAATGCATTAATCCATGAAACTCGTATGTTGGGGGCTGTCTTAACAAATATTCAAGTGATATGAATATAGCACAAATCAGGAGCACCAGATAGTCCGTTTTAAAAGTAAAACATAACTTTTATTCTGTAGAAACAGCTTTGTTAAAATGTTACAACATGTAACCAGGACATTCAGTAAGTGACATATGCAATGCTCATTCTGCTAACGCGTTTCGGCATTAGCCATAGTCATACTTGACAAGCCCACAAGAGTTTTGGGACACAGCACAACAAATGTAAATTAACAGCCTCCTAAAGATAAGTATATAAGTTGAAACCAACCCAACTGCCAGTGCTGAGACTATCCCTTTTGAATGTTATTAACAAATATTCACACATATACATCTATTTCTTTGTATCAAAATGATAGAATAACATATAACGAGTAAGCATTTTTTATATGAAGGGTTAATGGAACAGGTGTATCTAGGTGTGCTTAATTAAGCAGAGTATTTAAGACATGAGTGAGGAATGAGAGTTAAGTCCATGGGGCCGATTTATCATAGTGCGAACAGACATCGATAAATGCCGACAGCATATGCTGTCGGCATTTATCATTGCACAAACATTTCTCGTGAAATGGTTGTGCAATGCCGCCCCCTGCACATTCGCGGCCAATCAGCCGCTAGCAGGGGGTGTCAATCAACCCGATCGTATCCAATCGGGCTGATTGCTGTTAGCCACTTTAGAGGAGGTGGACTATCTTATGCCCGCTGCTTCTTAACTCCTGTTTTCAGCAAGCCTGAAGGCTCACGCAGAAACAGATGCATACGGGGCTTGATAAATCAGCCCCTGTGAGTACGGCCATCTAAGCTGAAACGCTTTAGACTGATTTTTTTCTGTATACACCTGCTATCTTTTACCACTACCAAGTATTACTGTTTTTACCATGTTTGTAATAATGCTTTTGTTTTTATTTAACATCGTTGGGACTCCCCATCCCCTTTTTCCCATTTAAATAAATAGAAATCAGTGAGCTGATTGGCTATCACGTTGTCACATGCTGATTGAATAACATAACGGCTGGAGAACGCCGCCTTTCACAAAGGTACTTTGTATCAATCACTATTTGTGCATAACGAGGAATGTATACTTTGAACTTGCAAGGGCAATAAGGCAAAAAGTTATATTTTGGAGAACACAGCAAGTATCAAGTACTGAAAAAATTGACTAACATCCTATATATTTTTAAGTGTTGCAATATATATTTTTTATCCGGATTTTGCATATTATATTTTGGAATATTCCATTAACCATTATATTTTAGTTGTGGCCACAACTCATTTTAAAGTTTATAGTTGATTGTAAGATTGTATTAATTTGTTTTAATTTATGCATTTATGAATTAAAAATTATATATATATATATTCTACTAGGGGATTAAGTATTTATATATAACAATCTGAAAGTATCATATATATACTGTGTAGGTACACTGATAGTATAATTCATATTGGTTATACACAAACTTTTGACCTTCAGCCCTGATGGTATAGGGGCGCAACTCTTTATATTATCTATTGAATTATTTCATATTTTGAACGTATTTGAGGGGATGACGTTTTTTTAGAGTGTGCATTGAAGGTATAAACTACAGTGAGATCTAGAGGAACATTCTTTTTATTTATTTTTTAACTTGCTTAAGTTTTATCTTCTCTCCTCTATTGAACTCCTACGATTTCTTATATACATTTCCATTTAAAACATGGACATTTTTAGTGTCAGACATAACATAAGGACTGAATGGCCTACTTCAGGATACCAGTAAAGTAACACACACCTAACCAACTTTATTACTCCCCTCTTTCCCCTGAAATAAAAACACAACGCCAAGTTGGGAGGAAGACCCGCAGGCCGCATTTATTCAAACAGCTAGTGCGCATGCTCGCACTAGCAGGTTACTAAGTAACCAACAGCATATGTAAATATGCCGGCGCGCATGAGTCCCTATCCATAACTCCTACTTTGGGAGGTAGTGGCCCAAATAATTCGAGATATGGCGAAGTCCCCCGGATGACTCCGCCCCTTCAGGTGTTATCCAAGAGGGTTAGGATGATTTTATCCGGTCTGCCTTCTTGCGAGGAAAAGGCACCCTAGGCCCGGCCCTAGTGACGTCGCCTTTCCTCCAGACTGACCAATCACTCCACCCCAAGGCTACAAATTTAGGCCACTACCTCTCGCCGCTAGAGCAACTACAACTCCCGCCCTTAAGGGGCCCAGCTCTTGACGGCCGAAAGAACCGAATAAGAGGCTGGTGGAGGTCCAAACTTACGAACACGGGCTTACCTAAGGCTAGCTCAACTAAACCTACCCCTGCCGTGTTAACTAATGCCGAACTTCAGCCGCAACTCATGCGCAAATAGGGAAGGGGGGGTGGGCAGCTCCAACTTCTATCAGGAAACCGGAGGAAAGAGGCAGAATCTTCCAGAACATCAGTTCTTAAACCCTGAGGTGAGTCACTCCCCTTAAGCTGCAACATTGTTGCAACTCCATCTTTCTCTTTACATTCCTATCCTTGCCAGACCACAGCCCTTAATACGCTCCATTCCCACTAGGGGTCACTACACTATCATTCTAGAAAGCATGGATTTACATCCTAGCTCTAGTATAGACACAGAACCTGTCTTGTCAGAAATAATGGAGAATTTAGAAAATAATCTAATTAAAGAAATTAAATATAAAGCAGAGCTAACTTTTTTTTTTTTTTTTAAAACAAGCTTTATTTGATCCAAGGCAGTAAGACATTACAAATCATACATTTCACATTTTTATGAAAGTACAACAAAATATAAGGTGAACATTTCTTTAGATAACAAGTGTCTCAATGTCTCTTTGAAAATTGTAAAATCAGCAATGCTTGTAGTTTTTCTTTTTCATTTTGTAGTCATAAACAACGCAAACATAGAATAAAAAATATAGGCCTAGATTTGGAGTTTGGCGGTAGAAGGGCTGTTAACGCTCCGCGGGTTTTTTTCTGTCCGCACCATAAATTTAACTCTGGTATCGAGAGTTCAAACAAATGCTGCGTTAGGCTCCAAAAAAGGAGCGTAGAGCATTTTTACCGCAAATGCAACTCTCGATACCAGAGTTGCTTACGGACGCGGCCAGCCTCAAAAACGTGCTCGTGCACGATTCTCCCATAGGAAACAATGGGACTGTTTGAGCTGAAAAAAAACCTAACACCTGCAAAAAAGCAGCGTTCAGCTCCTAACGCAGCCCCATTGTTTCCTATGGGGAAACACTTCCTACGTCTGCACCTAACACTCTAACATGTACCCCGAGTCTAAACACCCCTAACCTTACACTTATTAACCCCTATTCTGCCGCCCCCGCTATCGCTGACCCCTGCATATTTTTTTTAACCCCTAATCTGCCGCTCCGTAAACCGCCGCAACCTACGTTATCCCTATGTACCCCTAATCTGCTGCCCTAACATCGCCGACCCCTATATTATATTTATTAACCCCTAATCTGCCCCCCTCAACGTCGCCGACACCTGCCTACACTTATTAACCCCTAATCTGCCGAGCGGACCGCACCGCTACTATAATAAAGTTATTAACCCCTAATCCGCCTCACTAACCCTATCATAAATAGTATTAACCCCTAATCTGCCCTCCCTAACATCGCCGACACCTACCTTCAATTATTAACCCCTAATCTGCCGAGCGGACCTCACCGCTATTCTAATAAATGTATTAACCCCTAAAGCTAAGTCTAACCCTAACACTAACACCCCCCTAACTTAAATATAATTTACATCTAACGAAATAAATTAACTCTTATTAAATAAATGATTCCTATTTAAAGCTAAATACTTACCTGTAAAATAAATCCTAATATAGCTACAATATAAATTATAATTATATTATAGCTATTTTAGGATTAATATTTATTTTACAGGCAACTTTGTAATTATTTTAACCAGGTACAATAGCTATTAAATAGTTAAGAACTATTTAATAGTTACCTAGTTAAAATAATAACAAATTTACTGTAAAATAAATCCTAACCTAAGATATAATTAAACCTAACACTACCCTATCAATACATTAATTAAATAAACTACCTACAATTACCTACAATTAACCTAACACTACACTATCAATAAATTAATTAAACACAATTCCTACAAATAAATACAATTAAATAAACTATCTAAAGTACAAAAAATAAAAAAGAACTAAGTTACAAAAAATAAAAAAATATTTACAAACATAAGAAAAATATTACAACAATTTTAAACTAATTACACCTACTCTAAGCCCCCTAATAAAATAACAAAGCCCCCCAAAATAAAAAATTCCCTACCCTATTCTAAATTAAAAAAGTTACAAGCTCTTTTACCTTACCAGCCCTGAACAGGGCCCTTTGCGGGGCATGCCCCAAGAATTTCAGCTCTTTTGCCTGTAAAAAAAAACATACCATACCCCCCCCCCCAACATTACAACCCACCACCCACATACCCCTAATCTAACCCAAACCCCCCTTAAAGAAACCTAACACTAAGCCCCTGAAGATCTTCCTACCTTGTCTTCACCATCCAGGTATCACCGATCCGTCCTGGCTCCAACATCTTCATCCAACCCAAGCGGGGGTTGGCGATCCATCATCCGGTGGCTGAAGAGGTCCAGAAGAGGCTCCAAAGTCTTCCTCCTATCCGGCAAGAAGAGGACATCCGGACCGGCAAACATCTTCTCCAAGCGGCATCTTCGATCTTCTTCCATCCGGTGCGGAGCGGGTCCATCTTGAAGCAGGCGACGCGGATCCATCCTCTTCTTCCGTTGTCTCCCGACGAATGACGGTTCCTTTAAGGGACGTCATCCAAGATGGTGTCCCTCGAATTCCGATTGGCTGATAGGATTCTATCAGCCAATCGGAAATTAAGGTAGTTCAATCCGATTGGCTGATCCAATCAGCCAATCAGATTGAGCTCGCATTCTATTGGCTGATCGGAACAGCCAATAGAATGCGAGCTCAATCTGATTGGCTGATTGTATCAGCCAATCGGATTGAACTTGATTCTGATTGGCTGATTCCATCAGCCAATCAGAAAATTCCTACCTTAATTCCGATTGGCTGATAGAATCCTATCAGCCAATCGGAATTCGAGGGACGCCATCTTGGATGACGTCCCTTAAAGGAACCGTCATTCGTCGGGAGACAACGGAAGAAGAGGATGGATCCGCGTCGCCTGCTTCAAGATGGACCCGCTCCGCACCGGATGGAAGAAGATCGAAGATGCCGCTTGGAGAAGATGTTTGCCGGTCCTGATGTCCTCTTCTTGCCGGATAGGAGGAAGACTTTGGAGCCTCTTCTGGACCTCTTCAGCCACCGGATGATGGATCGCCAACCCCCGCTTGGGTTGGATGAAGATGTTGGAGCCAGGACGGATCGGTGATACCTGGATGGTGAAGACAAGGTAGGAAGATCTTCAGGGGCTTAGTGTTAGGTTTCTTTAAGGGGGGTTTGGGTTAGATTAGGGGTATGTGGGTGGTGGGTTGTAATGTTGGGGGGGGGGTATGGTATGTTTTTTTTTACAGGCAAAAGAGCTGAAATTCTTGGGGCGTGCCCCGCAAAGGGCCCTGTTCAGGGCTGGTAAGGTAAAAGAGCTTGTAACTTTTTTAATTTAGAATAGGGTAGGGAATTTTTTATTTTGGGGGGCTTTGTTATTTTATTAGGGGGCTTAGAGTAGGTGTAATTAGTTTAAAATTGTTGTAATATTTTTCTTATGTTTGTAAATATTTTTTTATTTTTTGTAACTTAGTTCTTTTTTATTTTTTGTACTTTAGATAGTTTATTTAATTGTATTTATTTGTAGGAATTGTGTTTAATTAATTTATTGATAGTGTAGTGTTAGGTTAATTGTAGGTAATTGTAGGTAGTTTATTTAATTAATGTATTGATAGGGTAGTGTTAGGTTTAATTATATCTTAGGTTAGGATTTATTTTACAGGTAAATTTGTTATTATTTTAACTAGGTAACTATTAAATAGTTCTTAACTATTTAATAGCTATTGTACCTGGTTAAAATAATTACAAAGTTGCCTGTAAAATAAATATTAATCCTAAAATAGCTATAATATAATTATAATTTATATTGTAGCTATATTAGGATTTATTTTACAGGTAAGTATTTAGCTTTAAATAGGAATCATTTATTTAATAAGAGTTAATTTATTTCGTTAGATGTAAATTATATTTAAGTTAGGGGGGTGTTAGTGTTAGGGTTAGACTTAGCTTTAGGGGTTAATCCATTTATTATAGTAGCGATGAGCTCCGGTCGTCAGATTAGGGGTTAATAATTGAAGGTAGGTGTCGGCGATGTTAGGGAGGGCAGATTAGGGGTTAATACTATTTATGATAGGGTTAGTGAGGCGGGTTAGGTGTTAATAACTTTATTATAGTAGCGGTGCGGTCCGCTCGGCAGATTAGGGGTTAATAAGTGTAGGCAGGTGTCGGCGACGTTGAGAGGGGCAGATTAGGGGTTAATAAATATAATATAGGGGTCGGCGGTGTTAGGGGCAGCAGATTAGGGGTACATAGGGATAACGTAGGTGGCGGCGCTTTGCGGTCGGAAGATTAGGGGTTAATTATTTTAAGTAGCTGGCGGCGACGTTGTGGGGGGCAGGTTAGGGGTTAATAAATGTAATACAGGGGTCGGCGGGGTTAGGGGCAGCAGATTAGGGGTACATAAGTATAACGTAGGTGGCGGTCGGCAGATTAGGGGTTAAAATATTTTAATCGAGTGGCGGCGATGTGGGGGGACCTCGGTTTAGGGGTACATAGGTAGTTTATGGGTGTTAGTGTACTTTAGGGTACAGTAGTTAAGAGCTTTATAAACCGGCGTTAGCCAGAAAGCTCTTAACTCCTGCTATTTTCAGGCGGCTGGAGTTTTGTCGTTAGAGCTCTAACGCTCACTTCAGAAACGACTCTAAATACCGGCGTTAGGAAGATCCCATTGAAAAGATAGGATACGCAAATGGCGTAGGGGGATCTGCGGTATGGAAAAGTCGCGGCTGAAAAGTGAGCGTTAGACCCTTTAATCACTGACTCCAAATACCAGCGGGCAGCCAAAACCAGCGTTAGGAGCCTCTAACGCTGGTTTTGACGGCTACCGCCGAACTCCAAATCTAGGCCATAGTATGTAATAAGATAACTTTGGTATAATTCTCAAGGACACAAAAGAAATAACAAACATAATTTGTATATGTCTCGAGGTCATGAGGTCTAACAAGCCATATTTATGAATAGAGGTTTGTATATGTTAAGTATCACTATTAATTGTATGTATGTATGATTCCCAAAAAAAACATTAATGCGCAGTAAAAATCAAGCCTATATGTTTTTTGATAGTGATATTGTTCTAGAGATAAAAGAAAAGTGACAATTTGGGGGGTAGTTATCATCGTGTCTACTTTTCCTGCCTTCGCCGGTCCAATACGCCCGCCTAAGCTCGCCTCACATCGCCGCCGCTGACCTGCAAAAATTTGCCTAAGTTATCAAAAAAGCTGTCAAAAAGCCGCGCACCAAGTACGGGGCGATGAGCAGCGGACTGTGAGAGTTATCACTCATTGGATCTCGCTGCTCTTCTGCTTTTTTACAGCTTTCTTGCTAGCCTGTCACTAAGCACCCACACTAACTACACTGTTCTACCCCCTATACCGGCGCCCCCGGAGCCCCCGCAACTAAATAAAGTTACTAACCCCTAAACCGCCGCTCCTAGACACCGCCGCAACTCTTATAAATGTATTAACCCCTAAACCGCCGCTCCTAGACACCGCCGCAACTCTTATAAATGTATTAACCCCTAAACCGCCTCTCCTAGACACCGCCGCAACTCTTATAAATGTATTAACCCCTAAACTGCCGCTCCCGGAGCCCACCGCCACCTACATTATACCTAGTAACCCCTATCCTGCCCCCCCCATACCGTCGCCCTCTATAATAAAGTTATTAACCCTTATCCTGCTGATCCCGCATCTCGCCGCAACTAAATAAATAGTTTAACCCCTAAACCGCCGCTCCCTATCCTATTAACCCCTATCCTGCCCCCCTACACCGTCGCCACCTATAATAAATTTATTAACCCCTATCCTGCCCCCCACTACACCGCCGCCACTGTAATAAAATTATTAACCCCTAAACCTAAGTCTAACACTAACCCTAACACCCCCCTAACTTAAATATTAATTAAATAAATCTAAATAATATTTCTCTTATTAACTAAGTTAATCCTATTTAAAACTAAATACTTACCTGTAAAATAAACCCTAATATAGCTACAATATAAATAATAATTATATTGTAGCTATCTTAGGATTTATTTTTATTTTACAGGTAACTTTCAATTTATTTTAACTAGGTACAATAGCTATTAAATAGTTATTAACTATTTAATAGCTTACCTAGCTAAAATAAAGAGAAATTAACCTGTAAAATAAAAACTAACCTAAGTTACAATTACACCTAACACTACACTATACTTTAATAAATTATTCCTATTTAAAACTAAATACTTACCTGTAAAATAAACCCTAAGATAGCTACAATATAATTAATAATTACATTGTAGCTATCTTAGGATTTATATTTATTTTACAGGTAACTTTGTATTTATTTTAGCTAGTTAGAATAGTTATTAAATAGTTATTAACTATTTAATAACTACCTAGCTAAAAGAAATACAAAATTACCTGTAAAATAAATCCTAACCTAAGTTACAATTAAACCTAACACTACACTATCATTAAATTAATTAAATAAATTAACTACAAATAACTACAATTAAATACAATTACATAAACTAACTAAAGTACAAAAAATAAAAAAAGCTAACTTACAAAAAATAAAAAAAATAAGTTACAAACATTTTAAAAATATTACAACAATTTTAAGCTACTTACACCTAATCTAAGCCCCCTAATAAAATAACAAACCCCCCCAAAATAAAAAAAATGCCCTACCCTATTCTAAATTAAAAAAGTTCAAAGCTCTTTTACCTTACCAGCCCTTAAAAGGACCTTTTGTGGGGCATGCCCCAAAGAATTCAGCTCTTTTGCCTGTAAAAGAAAAATACAACCCCCCCAACATTAAAACCCACCACCCACATACCCCTAATCTAACCCAAACCCCCTTAAAATAACCTAACACTAATCCCCTGAAGATCATCCTACCTTAAGTCGTCTTCACTCAGCCGAGCAGCGATGGAACCGACATGGACATCTGGAGTGGAAGAAGTTATCCTCCAAGCGGCCCTGAAGAAATCTTCCATCCGATGAAGTGATCCTCCAAGCGGCGCTGAAGAAGTCTTCGATCTGGGCGATGTCATCTTCCAAGAGGCGCTGAAGAAGTCTTCTATCCGGGCGATGTCATCTTCCAAGCGGGTCTTCAATCTTCATCCCGCCGACGCGGAACATCCTTCTTTACCGACGGACTACCGACGAATGAAGGCTCCTTTAAGGGACATAATCCAAGATGGCGTCCCTTCAATTCCGATTGGCTGATAGGATTCTATCAGCCAATCGGAATTAAGGTAGGAAAAATCTGATTGAAAAATCAAGTTCAATCCGATTGGCTGATCCAATCAGCCAATCAGACTGAGCTCGCATTCTATTGGCTGTTCCGATCAGCCAATAGAATGCGAGCTCAATCTGATTGGCTGATTGGATCAGCCAATCGGATTGAACTTGAATCTGATTGGCTGATTCAATCAGCCAATCAGATTTTTCCTACCTTAATTCCGATTGGCTGATAGAATCCTTGGATGACGTCCCTTAAAGGAGCCTTCATTCGTCGGTAGTCCGTCGGTAAAGAAGGATGTTCCGCGTCGGCGGGATGAAGATTGAAGACCCGGCTTGGAAGATGACATTGCCTGGATAGAAGACTTCTTCAGCGCCTCTTGGAAGATGACATCGCCCGGATCGAAGACTTCTTCAGCGCCGCTTGGAGGATCACTTCATCGGATGGAAGATTTCTTCAGCGCTGCTTGGAGGATAACTTCTTCCGGTCCGGATGTCCACTTCGGTTCCATCGCTGCTCGGCTGAGTGAAGACGACTCAAGGTAGGATGATCTTCAGGGAATTAGTGTTAGGTTATTTTAAGGGGGGTTTGGGTTAGATTAGGGGTATGTGGGTGGTGGGTTTTAATGTTGGGGGGGGGGTTGTATTTTTCTTTTACAGGCAAAAGAGCTGAATTCTTTGGGGCATGCCCCACAAAAGGTCCTTTTAAGGGCTGGTAAGGTAAAAGAGCTTTGAACTTTTTTAATTTAGAATAGGGTAGGGCATTTTTTTATTTTGGGGGGTTTGTTATTTTATTAGGGGGCTTAGATTAGGTGTAAGTAGCTTAAAATTGTTGTAATATTTTTAAAATGTTTGTAACTTATTTTTTTTATTTTTTGTGTTAGCTTTTTTTATTTTTTGTACTTTAGTTAGTTTATGTAATTGTATTTAATTGTAGTTATTTGTAGTTAATTTATTTAATTAATTTAATGATAGTGTAGTGTTAGGTTTAATTGTAACTTAGGTTAGGATTTATTTTACAGGTAATTTTGTATTTCTTTTAGCTAGGTAGTTATTAAATAGTTAATAACTATTTAATAACTATTCTAACTAGCTAAAATAAATACAAAGTTACCTGTAAAATAAATATAAATCCTAAGATAGCTACAATGTAATGATTAATTATATTGTAGCTATCTTAGGGTTTATTTTACAGGTAAGTATTTAGTTTTAAATAGGAATAATTTATTAAAGTATAGTGTAGTGTTAGGTGTAATTGTAACTTAGGTTAGTTTTTATTTTACAGGTTAATTTCTCTTTATTTTAGCTAGGTAAGCTATTAAATAGTTAATAACTATGTAATAGCTATTGTACCTAGTTAAAATAAATTGAAAGTTACCTGTAAAATAAAAATAAATCCTAAGATAGCTACAATATAATTATTATTTATATTGTAGCTATATTAGGGTTTATTTTAAAGGTAAGTATTTAGTTTTAAATAGGATTAATTTAGTTCATAATAGAAATATTATTTAGATTTATTTAATTAATATTTAGGGTTAGTGTTAGACTTAGGTTTAGGGGTTAATAAATTTATTACAGTGGCGGCGGTGTAGTGGGGGGCAGGATAGGGGTTAATAAATGTATTATAGGTGGAGACGGTGTAGGGGGGGCAGATTAGGTGTTAATAAATTTAATATAGGTTGCGGCAGGGTCCGGGAGAGGCAGTTTAGGGGTTAAACTATTTATTTAGTTGCTGCGAGGTGCGGGATAGGCAGGATAGGGGTTAATAACTTTATTATAGAGGGCGGCGGTATAGGGGGGGCAGGATAGGGGTTACTAGGTATAATGTAGGTGGCGGTGGGCTCCGGGAGCGGCGGTTTAGGGCTTAAGACATTTATTATAGTTGCGGTGGGCTCCGAGAGCGGCGGTTTAGGGGGTAATAACTTTATTTAGTTGCGGCGGTGTAGGGGGGGGGACAGATTAGTGGTGTTTAGACTCGGGGTACATGTTAGGGTGTTAGGTGTAGACAGCTCCCATAGGAATCAATGGGATGTCTGTCAGCAGCGAACTTGTACTTTCGCTATGGTCAGACTCCCATTGATTCCTATGGGATTCGCCGCCTCCAGGGTGGCGGTTTTAAAGCCAGGTACGCTGGGCCGTAAAAGTGCTGAGCGTACCTGCTAGTTTTTTGATAACTAGCAAAAGTAGTCAGATTGTGCCGCACTTGTGTACATCTGGAGTGACGTAAGAATCGATCTGTGTCGGACTGAGTCCGGCGGATCGAAGTTTACGTCACAAAATTCTACTTTTGCCGGTCTCTAGCCTTTGATAACTAAGGCGAATCAGCCTCGCCACAAATACGCTGCGGAATTCCAGTGTATTTGAGGTTGACGGCTTGATAACTAGACCCCCAAGTCTCCAACTCCCTATTGTGGGGATTGTTTGTTGTTTCCAGAGCCTCGGGATTAACTGCTTTGCGCTACTTAGCATGATATACAGGAGTGTTAATTTGTATTTACATTTAATCTTGGGTGGATTATTAAATAGTAAAGTGAGGGTATTATATGGGATATTGTGTGAAAGGACTATTTGAATCTCTTTGTGTACCTGCTGCCAAAAGGGTTGTAAAATGGGACAATCCCACCATATATGATATAGTGTGCCATTCTGCTTGCAAGCTCTCCAGCATTGAGGATCGGATTGTTTATACATTTTCACCAGTCTACTAGGGTAAAGGTAGCATCGCCCTAATAGTTTCATATTGGTCTCTGTTATACTCATTGAAGAGGGTGACTTACTCATCTGTTGAAAGATCTTACTCCAAGTCTCGCAGGTCACTTCAATACCTAACTCTGATTCCCATGCCTTGGTGTATGTAGGGGGTTGTCTAGAGTAATTGTCTATTAGGATTTTGTATATTGCTGAAAGGGTACCCTTCAAAGGTTGGGTGGACCAGCACAGAAGTTCAAATGGTTTTAAATTCCAAACCAAATTTAGTTTGTCTTTATTTTGCATTATGAAGTGAGACATTTGGAGGTAATCAAACCATCTATGGAAGTATGAGAGGTCAAGAGTGCCCCTTGTTCTAGCACCGAATGGCATGGTAAGCCAGTAATAATACTGTATGACATGTCGTTCCAAATGTGTTGGTGAGAAGGAAACTCCCTATTATGTAGCAGGGGAGTAAGAGGAGATGGGATTGTGGAGATATCATGTCGAGCCCTTATCAAAGCATCCCACGTCGCAATAGTGCTTTCAACTAGAGAAGAGCTACATGTACGAGAAGCTCTGTGATGCGTGTGTGTCCAGCAAATAGCTACTAAGCTTTTTGTAGCCGCCAAATCATGTTCTAATTTAACCCATTCTTTGCTTTGTGCATTCCACAATCCTGGTCAATTGTGCTGCCTGTTTATATAATTCGAGGTTGGGAACAACGAGCCCGCCCCTGTTCCGATTCCTATGTAGCGTAGCTTTAGCAATTCTGCTCTTTTTATGCGCCCATATAAAGGTGTTTGCCATAGATTGTGCCATTCTAACAAAATGAGCGGGTGTGGTAATGGGAACTGTCTGAAACAAATACAAAAAGCGCGTGAGGATACTCATTTTGTAAGCTTGTATTCTACCTAGCCAGGAAAGATTTTTGTTTTGCCAATTATCCATATCTTTACGTATGGCGTTTAGGAGTTTTTGATAATTCAGTGTAAATAGTTAATCCGACGATATTGCTATCTGTATCCCCAAATATTTTAACGAGCTACGTTGATGTGTGAACTGATATTCTTTGGTTATCTTTTTGCTCACCTCATTGTCAATTGCAATACTCAGGAATTACGATTTAGATGTGTTTATTTTAAAGTTTGACATAGTTCCATATGTATTCAATTCAGTCATTAATGTGGGTATAGTTATCTCCGGGAGAGTTATTGTAAAGAGGATATCATCGTCATATAGTGATGTTTTGTATTGTGTATCTCCTACTTGTACCCCGTGTATCTGGTCATTAGTTCTAATTTTAGCAGCTAAAACTTCCATGGCCAGTATAAACAGTAGCGGGGAAAGGGGACAACCCTGCCTCGTTCCATTGAAAATTTGAAAGGGGTCTGATAGAGAGTCATTTAATTTAATATGGGGCTTTGGATTATGATATAAAGCAAAACATTTTTCTATGAGATGATCTCAAAGTCCAAATTGGGATAGCGCGGATTTAAGGAATTGCCAATCTAGCCTATCAAAGGCTTTCTCGGCATCGATAGCCAGGAAAATTGTAGGGATATTATGGACTTGGGCATATTCTAACAAATTTAATACCTTAATGGTATTATCACGCGCTTCTCTGAAGGGTACAAATCCAACCTGGTTCGGGTGTATGAGTTGGGGCAAGTATTTATTAAGTCTGGTCGCTATAATTTTAGCATATAATTTGATGTCCACATTCAGCAGTGAAATAGGACGAAAATTAGCAGGGGTGTTTGGCTGCTTTCCGGGTTTAGGGATGACTGAGACGTGAGCCTCCAACATGGAGGGAGGGAAAGGATGTTGACCGTCAATCTTGTTAAATATTACATCTAATTGTGGAAGTAGAATTGGGGCAAACTGTTTATATTATTGAACTGAAAAACCGTCCGGTCCAGGACTTTTGCCATTTGGCAATTGTTTAAGAGCCAGAAGGAATTCCTTCGTAGTGATAGGGGCTTCTAATTCCTCTGTCTGTTCTGTAGTTAATTTGGGGTATTGTTCTTTTTTAAACTATAGAGTTTGGAATAATACGTCACGAATTGGGAAAGGATCTCAGGAGTAGTATTAACCTTTTTATTTGCAGGTGTCTTTAGCTCGTGTATAAAGGTTTTCAGCTTTTTAAGTTTAAGGGCGCGTGCTAATAATTTCCCTGCTCTATTATTTTCAAAATAAAAATTTTGTTTGGTTTTAAGGGCTAGTGAATTAGCTTCTTTAAGCAGTTGTTCTTGGACTGCTTTCCTAGCTTTTTCTAGTGCAGTGGAAGTTTGCGGGTCTAATGGATTTTGCTTGTGTGCGTACTCCAGCTTGGCTAGAAGATCTGTCGATTGTTGGTATAGTAAACGTGATTTCCTTTTAACATATGCTTGTCTTTTAATAAATTCACCCCTTATGTAGCATTTATGCGCTTCCCATACAACATAAGGATCTGTTTCCGGGAGCGAATTAAATTGAAAGTAAAGTATTCTAGGAGAAGTTTCTCTAAATTTGCTTTAAATTCAGGGGCGTTTAGCAAACTATCGTCTAATTTCCACTGGAAGACACTCTTGGGGGCTGATGGCCAGTCAACTTGTGTAATGACAGCGGAATAGTCTGACCAAACTGTGTGTGATATTCTAGAGGACATTACATTAGACAGACATTTTTGATTAGTGAAGATGTAATCAATCGTGCTATAGGAGCGGTGCAGGGACGAAAGAAAGTATAATCTCTCTGCCCTGGGTGCTTAAGTCTCCAAATGTCAAACAGGGTTTGATCTCGAAATATTTTCCAGAGATGTTTTGTTGTACTTCTAGATATAGCCAGATGTGGATTTGTTGTATCCACACTCGGCTGAATAGGTATATTAAAATCTCCTCCAATATAAAGAGCGCCTTTAGTGTAATCTAGAATTTGAGTGAAATACTTCTTACAAAATGGGAGTTGTTTTGTGTTTGGAGCATATAAATTGACCAGTGTTACTGGGGTACCATATAACAGGCCAAATATACAAAGAAACCTACCTTCTGTGTCTGTATAAGTTTTAATATGTGTATAAGGTAAGTGCCTACTTATCAGAATGCTAACACCATTTCTTTTATGATCAAAAGAGCTGTGAAAGTGTTGAGTATAGTGATAGCCAAAATATTTCAGTTCTTTAGATTTTAAGAAGTGGGTCTATTGTAAAAAGAGGATATCCCCCTTTTTTCTGTGAAGATCTCTAAGTGCCATTGAACGTTTCTGAGGTGAGTTTAGTCCCTTTGTGTTTTGACTAATTAGTGTAATGACTTTATTGTTAGCTGCTATAGATTGGTTTGTGTTTTGTAGTTAGGTAGTGATCAGAATGAAGAAGTTTGGCCAGA